>NC_041384.1:764246008-764322903 GCF_002162155.2 Triticum dicoccoides | reverse complement strand
TTGGGCCTTAGTGGGCCTTAGGGGAGAGAGAGGGCAGCAGCCCAGGAGGTGGCGCGCCCCCTCCCATGGGGAGTCCGAATTGGACTAGGGGAGGGGGGCGCGGCCCCTTTTTCCCTCTCCCTCTCCCTCTTTTTTCCTTCCCCCTTCCCTCTTCCTAGTTGGATTAGGAAAGGGGAGTCCTACTTCTACTAGGAGGAGGACTCCCCCCTCCTTGGCGCGCCTCAAGGGCCGGTCGGCCTCCCCCCTTGCTCCTTTATATACAGGGGCAGGGGGGCACCTCTAGACACACAAGTTGATCTTCGTGATCGTTTTCTTAGCCGTGTGCGGTGCCCCCCCTCCACCGTAATCCTTGATAATATTGTAGCGGTGCTTAGGCGAAGCCCTGCGACGGTAGAACATCAAGATCGTCACCACGCCGTCGTGCTGAAGGAACTCTTCCCCGACACTTTGCTGGATCGGAGTCCGGGGATCGTCATCGAGCTGAACGTGTGCTAGAACTCGAAGGTGCCGTAGTTTCGGTGCTTGATCGGTCGGGCCGTGAAGACGTACGACTACATCAACTACGTTGTGCTAACGCTTCCGCTTCCGGTCTACAAAGGTACGTAGACAACACTCTCCCCTCTCGTTGCTATGCATCACCATGATCTTGCGTGTGCGTAGGAATTTTTTTGAAATTACTACGTTCCCAACAGTAATCTAGTAGGTTTTTTTATAAAATATTTTAAATATGAACAAACTCGTCGAAGTTTGGTTGAATTTGCGCCGTGTTTGTACCGTAATTTATATTTTCAAAAAAACGTGGGCGCCGTGACTGGGGGACATCACGCCCCCAGCACGTCGTTTATCGCCGGTGCGCCTCCAGGGGGCGATTTTTAGCGCCTCCTGGTGGGCCAACAGCTAGAGATGCTCTAATGCTCAAAAACAAATACAGAGCTAGGATAGATGGTGTCCAGCTACATGCAAAACTCTCTCGAACACAAAAAAATCATTACTTCCTAACCAAGTGTCAACATCGAAATTGTTTTCAGCGTAGTCTTCCTCATGATGAGGTCTTCACAACTAGATCATGCAGGGGTATATTCCAAAAAATACTTCTGAAAAGCAAGTTTTTCTGGTTCGAACATGCTTTTCTAGCTCGGGCCGATAAGTCGAGACTTATATGTCTGAAAATCATGTTTCTAGTATATACTTGCTTTCATATAGTGAAAATACCGCTAAGGACTATCTTTTGGAATTTGGATGCCATCCATTGATATTTTTGGAAAACAATTTTCTATTTGTTTTCAATGCTGTCTTACTTACTTTTCTCAAAAAAAAAGCAGTAGTTTGATGGTTGGCTCTATTATTTTTGTGCAAAGGCAAAGGGAAACGTTTTCACTGGCGCGCCGGCCGAACCATTGCGCCAGACGCGCGTGGGCCACGTGATCCAACTGGATCGTACGACCAGGGAGATAACGCACTCATATTTTTTTCTAGCCCACGTACTGTACTTCTTTTATCTTTTCTCTGTAGCTCTCTCCTCCACTCGTCCCTTCCCTTTTTCTTCCCCAGCTAGAGCACAACTCCATGGCTACCCTAGGTGCTGCTGCGAGGGGGGGTTCTCCAGCTTGGCCGTCTCCCTCTCTCTCTCTCTCTCTCTTGAAACTGCTACAATCATAGTCGCGATTTGCTACAATCCCCTACAAATGCTACTAAAATCCTCCTCCAGGTGCTGCCATGAGGAGCATTCTCCAGCTTGACCCTCCCTCTTCTCTCCCTCTACCTATGAAAGTGCTACAACCATTGTTGCAATTTGCTACAACCTGCAACAAGGCGAGCTGCAACCTGTAGCGCGCGAGCTGCATTGGTTATATGGCAAGATGTGTTTTTGCTGCATCCGTCGTAAATGTTTGCTACTACCGTCATCAAGATTTGCTACATCATTAATGGTGATGCTAAACATGCGACGACGGTGACCATATTTTTTGCTGCAACCGCGGTCATTTTTTGCTACGACCGGCGACATAATTTGTTACCACCCTTCTTTTGGCGGTGACCGGCGACGAAAATCAGAGAAAAGCTGCAACTGACTATGAGAAAGCTTCAACCTGCTTCTGAAAAAGCTTCAACGAGAGAACGATGAGCTGACAATGGCGAGCGGCAATGATAGGGGCTGCTTTTTTGCTGCAACCATTGTTCACGTTTGCTACAATAGGCAGACGGTTTTGCTGCGACCAGAAACAATTTCAAGACGGGTGCTGGAATTAGCTTCATGTTTTGCTACAACCGGCAAATAAAAAGCTGGAACCAGCATGTAGTTTTGATGCATTGCCTGGAGTGTTTCCTAAACGGCGGCCGCCTCATTTGTTGCATCCAACAAGACAAAAGCTTCTACCGGCGAGCTTTTTTGCTACCACAGCGACCGACGAAAGTAGTGACCAGGAGATGGCTTTGCAGCAAACGATCTGTTTTCAGCTAAAGCTAGAGCTGGAACCAGCTTTTGTTTTTGCTACAACCGGCAAATCAAAAGCTGGAACCAACCACATTTTTTGCTGCATCCTCGGAGTGTTTTCCCCGCTGATGGAGGAGTGCATGATTTTGTTGCAACCTGCAATCACAAAAGCTACAATCAACGATCGATTTTGCTACAATGGCGATGGGGTGGCGACAACGACGAGCTATTTTTTGCTGGAACCAGCAAATTTTTTTGCTACCACCGATGGACATTTTTTGCTGCTACCAGCAACCCGATATAGATTCCTTCTAGCGATCTCGTCGCTTTGGATGCTGCGACCAGCGACTGACGTTGCCGGAGCTGCGACCATCACCAGGCGAGGAAGCTGCAACCAATGGGGTGAAAGCTTGTTGTATGCATGGATTCGGCGAGAAACTCAGGAGACGACGGCGGCGGGACCTGCGACCAGCGCCGAGTGCGGCGACCAGGACGACGAGGGCGGCGACCGGCAGCGAGGGAGGCGACGGGTGAGCGTGCGGGGTGGTTCTTCGAGGCGGCCGTGTGCTCGTCCATGGAGAGATGCAATGTCGATCTGCTGTTTTTTCTCGAAGAGAATCGCGCTAGGGAAGAAATGAGTGGAGGAAAAAAGATCATACGGCTACCAATAGTTAAATCGCGCGGTCCTGGTGCGACCGGCCCAAAGTTAGGCCGGTGCGCCGGTGCCTACAAGCGCCCTGAAATCCCCAAGTATATAATTGATTGTGTGTCGCTACAAACATCAACTCTTGTATTGATAGTACGTTTCTTTGAACTATTAGCGAATACTTGCCTTAAAAATTGCATATCATAGCATGTGTACGCCGACAACAGCGATTCAATCACATGGAAGCAAATGTATAACAGAAAATTTCTCTTTCTGCCACAACAATTCATAAGTAGATGTTGTAGGGGAACGTAATAAAAAAATACCGTGCTAAAGAACACACCCAGAAACACTATGAATATGCATGGGATAGACGTGCAGGTTCCTTGAGCTAGGTTATGCAACCCAGTTGTGAGAATTTTCTTGGATCTAGAATCTAACGTACTCCGAGATATGCATGCATAATGTATTAGTGATTTGACATCATTTTGTCATCCACGAAAAGGGCAACCAAAGGAATAGAGGTTGAAGCAACCTTGCACCATGGAGAGAGAAATAGCATAGCACACATAGAGGTGGAGCGTGCGGCCTTACAAACTCCTGGATCTTTAGGGGCTGCCCCTCCCCGCTATTTGGGATCAGCTTGGAGGGGCAGCCACTAAGGCCAGCAAAGGGAGGAAGAAGCTCCAGGATCCCCCACTGATCGTAAGTTGGCTGGAAGATGTCTATTACCCTTGTTGGGCTCCATGGTGTGTGAGTTTGTAACACAGGAAGTTTTCCCTCGGCGAGAAATAAAGATACCCCGATGTAAATGTATTACACTGTCACTGTAGTGGATTACTTGCAGCACTGAAGCCGTACAGGTAGGTGGCACGGGTGGATCGACGTGCATGACTGCAGGGGCCGTGGCCCCCCCAGCCTGGACTAATTTAGTGAAGAAAATTCATATAGTGAGGTTTATATTAGAAAAAATAAAGCTTTTGCCCCCCTTAGAAACTGTATTTTCTCATTGGCCCATCCAATCAATCTTGTGTAGCTCGGCCACTGATAGGTGCCTCTTGGATGTGCTACTAGGTGTCGACGCCAAGCTATGGTACCTTCATATGTACAATTGCCATGGTGAAGTATAGGTATTATGGGTTATATACAATCACATAGTATGATAAAAAAAACAATTTACCAAGGGAATAGTTTTGTTTTTACATGGTCATTTTCTATAATAACAGATGGAAAATTTAGAATTTTTTCCACGACAACTATATATTCTCTAATTTTCCATGTGAACTATACCTCTTGTGTATATAAATTTGTCATGTAACCATTGGAAAATTCCCAGAAGCTGACATGTTATACAGAAAAAATTCCTAATTTTCCATGAAACCATTTACATTTTCTTTAAATAAACCATGTTTTAAAAATTATTATTTTTCCAACCTATGCCATGTGACCATGGCATACTATTTTTTTTCTAAAATTGCTAGGATTTGGAGAAGTTTTTTCATGCATTATTATGAAACTCTACCACTGCAATTTTTCCTTCTGTGTGATAGCAAATCAAAAGCAATGGCCTTAAGGCTCAATTATTTTGGCACCCCAATATGATGGTACTTTGAAGGCCCAACCGGCAGGTTTTTCACTTGCGTTTGGGCTACCTAGAAGGGGTGGCGTGGGAGGGGGGGCAACACCTGGTTAAGGGGGTGTTTGGTTCAGAGATTTTTTAGTCCCAGAGACTAGAAAAAGTCCCTAAAAAGTCCCTAGAAACCAAACAGGAGGGACTTTTTGTACAGAGACTAGAAAAAGACTCTACTGGAAAGTCTTTTTTGATTAGTCCCTGGGACTAGAAAAAGTCCTAGGACTTCTGAACCAAACACCACCTAAAGTTCATTTGACAACTGGCGCACACCCGGGTTGTGACCATGACATACTATTTGGGCATGGGAGGGAGCAAACCCTATTGAACGTTCGGTAGGTTTTCCTTGGATGAATTTTTCTTCTGGTTGTTTTCCCAGCACGAGTTTCACTCAGTTCTCTCATTTTTCTGTTTCTTTTCGTTTTATATTTTTCAAATTTGTGAATTGTTTTTCAATTCTTGAACTTTTGTCCAATTAACAAACGTTTTCCAACATTAGCGAACTATTTTCAAATTTATGAAATTCTTTCGGTTTTGTGAGCTTTCTTTTAATTTTCTTAACTTTTTTTAGATTACGAAAAAAATTAAAACCCGCAAAATTTTATTTTCAAATCTGTGATTTTTTTCCAAATTCCACTCTTTTGAAATCAGTGAACTTTTCCAAAACCCATGAACCTTTTTTTATAAATCTGTTAACTTTTTTCGAATCTGTGAAATTTCTTCGAATGCATGAACATTTCCAAACAACAGGTTGTGTTCCCCTGAAAAAAACACGTTGTGTTGCACGCCCGTCGGGTCCGTGAAATTCAACAACTCACGGTCGTATGTCCACAGTGTTGGAAAAAATCACTGATGTGTCCAAGTGGTCATTCCGCTTGCGAGACGATTGAATTGCACTGATTTGTTTCCTAGTGTTGCGAGTTCGTCGAAATCAGAAAGGAATAAATCAGATCGCATTATTGTGGAAAGCATTGATGCGTAGGATTGAAACACTTGCCATGGTTGAGACAGGCCTGTCTACCCATTCCAAATACTTGTCACGTTTCCAAATTCCAATCTTTGCTCTCCTTCTATATATAGACGCGTTATCCCACAGGCAACAGCCACACCACCACTACGATAACTTCTTTCCATGGCGACGCCGATCTCGCCAATGGCCGTTCTGATGGCGCTGCTGCTGGCCTCGCTGCTTGCGCTGTCCTCAGCGCACGACGGACACCACCACGCGCCGGCTGAAGCGCCGAGCCCTAGTCACCATCATCGTCATCACCATGGTCCGGCGTCGGCGCCTGCTCCCGCTCACGGTGACCACCACCATGGTCACCACGCTCCAGCGCCGAGCCCTAGTCATCATCATCGTCATCACCATGGTCCGGTGGCAGCGCCTGCTCCCGCTCACGGTGACCACCACCATGCTCACGACGCTCCAGCACCGGGCCCTAGTCATCATCATCATCACCATGGTCCATCCTCGTCGCCTGCTCCCTCTCACGATGGTCACCATGCTCCAGCGCCGAGCCGTATTCACCATCATCGTCATCACCATGGTCCGGCATCAGCGCCTGCTCCCGCTCACGGTGAAGACCACCATGGTCACCGCACTCCAGCGCTGTCGCCTGTCCACGTTGCCCCGGCTCACGCACCCAGCCGGCATTCCACAGCGCCGTCCCCTGCCCCAGCGCCTGGTCCGGCAAGTTCTTCTATCCGCCTCACCGTCACCGGCGGAGTTGGTCTGCTCTCCACGGCTGCAGTGTCCGCCGTTTTGTTTCTTCTCTAGTTGATTATCCTGTCATTTTTGTATCGTCCATGCTCGGTGGTAGATTACTACGATGCCTCAAGTTTCATCGACCATAGTCTTTGCTTAATTATCAATGGAATTTGTGTCGATGCTATTTTTTGGTTACATACCGTCCCTTTTCCCCCTTGGAAAATAATATCCCAAGAGATAATGGTGGAATTCGAACTATTTGCAACATATCAAGGGTGTCACGCTTAAGCACGACATGTATGCATAGTACATGAGTCGTTCAAAAAAAAATTCCAACTACTACAAATTTTAGTCAATATGCGTAAAAAAAAATCACTCTGAATGCATGTTACAACAACAAATTGGAACGACTGCAGCCACGCATCTTTGCACGACATGAACTATGGCATCAAGTTAATTTGAGGGATGAACAAACACATTGCTTATGCTTATTCCGGAATAGTAATTCAGATCTTAAATATAGTTAGGAGCACAAACTATAATCAACAAATCTTATTCTCTTATCACTGCCATGTATAGGACAAAACACATAACATTGGGGCTTAAATAGATCATGATACGTGAGGGATTTTGATGCATGGACAAACAAAAAGTATGAAGTCCAACAAAGAAAATAAATATTCGCATAGTATTGCACAGACATGTATTTTTAGAGAAAGAACAGGTTCACTTGGACCTGGTTGGAAGAGGGGGTAAGGAGATGGCACCAGCGGCATATGGTATGGCTGGGTCTGGCCGACATCACACCAACCATGGCGGAAATCCCACCCAAAGAATGTCTTGTGAATGGGCGTCCTGGACCATCTCACCAGCTACTGTCCATCTTCGAAATGGTGTGGTGTTAATTAACGTTTATGCTCCGGTTTAGACCGCCAGCTACAATGGATTTTAACGATCTAACAATCCAGAGTTCACCGAGGAAGCGTGGGCATTGTTGGAGCCCGTCGACACTGGCCATCCAAAACTATGACTCACTTGAGGTCAGAGGATGAAGGGGCCGCCGAAACCCTTGTGTACGGCGCGGTACCATGGTCCAAACCCTCGTTCGCTAGCTTGTGGGGTGTCACATATGGAGGGTCTTCATTGGCACTTTTTTATGAAAAGAAGGAAGGCTAGGGTTTTGAGACAATATTTAAAAACTAAGAAAAAAATTATAATTAAGATTGTTTCATTATAGATTTAGAGTAGTTCATTCTTGATACATCTTTATTAATAGTAAAGGGGGGGTATGTGGTCGTGATGCTAGGTCGTGGTGTTGGTAAGTTGGTACATCCGCCTCCCCGTCCTAAAATGCCATCTCACGGACATAGTCGTGCTGACATGTGGCCCAATCCCCATCCAACCTGGTCTTTTTGTGTTCTCCTCCCTCATATGTTGAACCACCACTCGTTCCGCTCGGTGCCCTCATCGCCCCCGTTCCTACAAAGCTTCCACTTTGACACTGACACCTCGTCCCCTTACTAGGTGAACTCAGAGAAACCATAAAGACAGGGCCGACACCTCGTTGCTTTAAAGCATGGAGCCTCTTTCAGTTTGTGCACCACCGGGACAATGAATAAGGTGTGCAAAGGATGGGGATTGGAGGGCCCTGGAGGGGCCATGATGACCATGGATGGGGCATTTAAATGAAGCTCAGTGTCTGTGATCTTCACCTGGGGTGTCGAGTGGATCGATGTTTTCATGGTTTGTGATGCATATCGTCTAGTATGCGTGACACATGCGGTCCATCCATGAAGGGCGAAAATGAATCAATTTTTGGCAAGTTTGAACTATTTAAATCTAAAATACGAATAAATTCCTATTTGCATATGTTCTACATTTAAATTTTATGCTTCATTCCTAATTGGACTTTATTAATATGCTTATTGACTATTAATTGTTAACTTGTTAGAGTTAAGTCTTCTAGCATGGTAGTCATCTCAGATTAGTAAAGATTTAGTTTGCTTTTGCTACACTTGCTTTGGTCACACAATGGCAATATGTTTGGGTCAAGAAAATCAAAGTATTAATTTATTTCAATGGCTTGGTTAGTCCAAAATCCAAATAGTCCAGACAAACACACTCACAGACAACCAATACCAATCTATAAAAAAGCAAATGAAACCATCATAAGAGCTACCTTAAAATGTCATATTAGAAGTACCGAATCGAGATAAAAGAAAGAGAAGGAGAGCAACATTTGTCTTGTTGTTGAGGTATGTGAAAAAAGATTTGTGTCGACAAAAATAGCTAGAACCAATGGAGGAAGGGTGAGCAAGACAAATCAACTAAAGTGACACTAGTACATTGTCCCATAGCAAGGCGCGAGCATTCAGCTAGTGTTGATGTAACCACTCTTAATCAATGATGCTCAGTAACACACTTAGTTGTACTTCCATTCCCGCTGCGAATAAAGAATCTCATTTAGCTTCTTCATATATCTTCGATATTCACCTCTGATGCCTTGTACTAAACTTTTATAGTTCATTTTATCAACCTACATTTTTAATTAATACTTTGTCCTACGCTTAGCATTATTTAGTCACAATATTTTTTCCTATAAAATCGATTTATTTTGCTAAATAGTCCTAATGTCTACTACAAAAGAACACACTTATGATAAAACAATTATTTTTTTAGAATAAATATGTTACACTCATTCATTTACAAGACATTTTCAAGAAACAACATTTTTTAAATAGTTTCAAGGCCCAAACAACTAAAATATAACAAGATCACACACCTCCACGTATCTATTTGTGACATTTGCATAATTATAGTGTGTTTGCTTATGTAGTAGCATATGTTAATATATATCCTAATAGGTGAAGTATCAAGTAAAAACGTCTATTCAGTAAAAGTGAAAACGTCTACTACACAACCTTCTTCTTGTAGACGTTGTTGGGCCTCCAAGTGCAGAGGTTTGTAGGACAGTAGCAAATTTCCATCAATTGGATTACCTAAGGTTTATCAATCCGTAGGAGGCGTAGGATGAAGATGGTCTCTCTCAAGCAACCCTGCAACCAAATAACAAAGAGTCTCTTGTGTCCCCAACACACCCAATACAATGGTAAATTGTATAGGTGCACTAGTTCGGCGAAGAGATGGTGATACAAGTGCAATATGGATAGTAGATAATAGTTTTTGTAATCTGAAAATATAAAAACAGCAAGGTAACTAATGACAAAAGTGAGCGTAAACGGTATTGCAATGCGTTGAAACAAGGCCTAGGATTCATACTTTCACTAGTGCAAGTCCTCTCAACAATAATAACATAACTAGATCACATAACTATCCCTCAACATGCAACAAAGAGTCACTCCAAAGTCACTAATAGCGGAGAACGAACGAATAGATTATGGTAGGGTACGAAACCACCTCAAAGTTATTCTTTCCAATCAATCCGTTGGGCTATTCCTATAAGTGTCACAAACAGCCCTAGAGTTCGTACTAGAATAGCACCTTAAGACACAAATCAACCAAAACCCTAATGTCACCTAGATACTCCAATGTCACCTCAAGTATCCGTGGGTATGATTATATGATATGCATCACACAATCTCAGATTCATCTATTCAACCAACACATAGAACCTCAAAGAGTGCCCCAAAGTTTCTACCGGAGAGTCAAGACGAAAACGTGTGCCAACCCCTATGCATATATTCCCAAGGTCACAGAACCCGCAAGTTGATCACCAAAACAACATCAAGTGGATCAATAGAATACCCCATTGTCACCACCACTAGTAGAAAACGGAGCTTTAAAACCGGTCCGTAAGGGCCTTTAGTGCCGGTTCTGTAACCGGCACTAAAGTGTGGGCACTAAAGCCCCCCCCCCTTTAGTACCGGTTCGGCACGAACCGCCACTAAAGGCCCACCACGTGGCGTGAGCTCGCACCATGGCATGGGGGGCCTTTAGTACTGGTTGGTGTTACCAACCGGTACTAAAGGTTTTTTTTGAATTTTTTTTTGAAAATTTTGGAAATTTTTATGATTTTTTTTCAATTTTCAATTTTCTGAATTGAATTATTTGATGATTTAGTCTCTAATCACCCCTCTTAACTGCTCAAGTGTAGATCACTCATTCCAAATCGTCGAACTTCCCGGTCGGTCACCCATCCTCTCACTCCCCTAGCCTGAGCATGCTTAACTTCGGAGTTCTATTCCCCCACTTTCCAAGTCTGCACTTGTTGTTTTCCTGACAAATGTAAGCTATCAATCCTATTAACCCTCAGCAGTTTAGCTTGAGCATTAGGTCACTCGTTTCACCATTTGAGTTTGAAACTATTATTCTAAAAAACAGTAATTATTTAGTAACACTAATATTTCTTGAATAAGTTTGACCATAGTTTGACCACAGTTTGACCACAGTTTGACCAGATTTGACCAAAATTCAAAAAATTGAAATAATTATTTAGTAACACTAATATTCTTGAATAATTATGTAGTAACATTAATACTTCTGAATAAGTAGTTTGACCATAGTTTGACAAAAATTAAAAAAACTGAAATTTGAGCATATCTTTTTTTCCTTTTGGAATTTGAGGATTCTAAAAAATTGCAAACAGGCCATAGGCGGTCAAAATCAAATGCGGATTTTCGTGCTGAATTTTTTGATATATTATACGTTTTTTTCTGACATCGTATGCAAAAGTTATAGCCGTTTTACATTTTCCCTACACTTTTTGCAAAACATGTCCAAATTTAAGTTTTCAAATTTTCATAACTAGTAGGTGTAGTAATATAACTACCTCTCGAAGGATTTTATTTTCTGAAGTTTTTATCATTTTCTTTTGATTTTTTCAAAACTGAAATGGCGATAAGGGGGGGTAGAGTTTGAAAATTGCCCTATAGTCCCGGTTTGTGTCTCCAACTGGGACTATAGGTCAGACCCCTTTAGTCTCGGTTCATGGCACGAACCGATCCCTTTAGTACCGGTTTGTGCCACGAACCGGTACTAAAGGTGATCATGGGGCCCCGGCCTGACGCCAGTCTGCCACCGCCCCTTTAGCACCGGTTCGTGGCACGAACCGGTAATAAAGGTTCAACACGAACCGGCATTAATGCATAGCCATTCGAACTGGCACTAATGGTGCCATTAGTACCAGGCCAAAATCGAACCGGGACTAATGTGTCTCACATTAGG
Organism: Triticum dicoccoides; assembly: GCF_002162155.2. NCBI lineage: Eukaryota > Viridiplantae > Streptophyta > Magnoliopsida > Poales > Poaceae > Triticum > Triticum dicoccoides. Next base: position 764,311,304 of record NC_041384.1, on the reverse strand, counting down.
TCCTTTTTCTACTAGTGCACGGGTATCCCACGCAAGCCATACATCAAGTGTTCTCAAATCCTTAAAGACTCAATCCGATAAGATGACTTCAAAGGGAAAACTCAATCCATTACAAGAGAGTAGAGGGGCAGAAACATCATAAGATCCAACTATAATAGCAAAGCTCGCGATACATCAAGATCGTACCACCTCAAGAACACGAGAGAGAGAGAGAGAAAGAGAGAGAGAGAGATCAAACACATAGCTACTGGTACATACCCTTAGCCCCGAGGGAGAACTACTCCCTCCTCGTCATGGACAGCACCGAGATGATGAAGATAGCCACCGGAGAGGGATTGCCCCCTCCGGCAGGGTGCCGGAACGGGTCTAGATTGGTTTTCGGTGGCTACGGAGGCTTCTGGCAGCGGAACTCCCGATCTATTGTGCTCTTCGATAGTTTTTGGGTATATGGATATATATATAGGCGGAAGTAATACATCAGGGGAGCCACGAGGGGCCCACGAGGGTGGAGGGCGCGCCCAGGGGGGTGGGCGCGCCCCCCTGCCTTGTGCTCTCCTCGTTGATCCCCTGACATGCACTCCAAGTCTCATGTATTGCTTTCTTTCCAAAAATAACTTTTCTGAAGATTTCATTCCGTTTGGACTCCGTTTGATATTCCTTTTCTGCGAAACACTGAAACAAGGGAAAACAGAAACTGGAATTGGGCTCTGTGTTAATAGGTTAGTCCCAAAAATCATATAAAATAGCATATAAATGCATATAAACATCCAAAACAGATAATATAATAGCATGGAACAATAAAAAATTATAGATACGTTGGAGATGTATCAGCATCCCCAAGCTTAATTCTTGCTTGTCCTCGAGTAGGTAAATGATAAAAACAGAATTTTTGATGTGGAATGCTACCTAACATATTCATCATGTCACTAGTGCAGAACCGGGCTTTAGCGTTGGTTCGTAAGGGCCTCTAGTGCCGGTTCTGCAACGGCACTAAAGAGTGGAGACTAAAGCCCCCCCCCCCACTTTACTACCGGTTCGGCACGAACTGGCGCTAAAGTGCCACCACGTGGCACGAGCCAGGCCCAGGTGCTAGTAGACCATTAGTACCGGTTGGTAGCACCAACCGGTACTAAATGTTTGGGGGGTTTTGATTTTAATTTTTATTTTTCCATTAATTTTGTGTTTTCCATTTAATTCTTTTTTGTTTGCTGGTATTTTACGATACTACATATTGTACACGTTATGCATATATATATATATATATATATATATATATATATATAATCGAATGTCTCACAACCACCATTAATTATTCACACATACACATGTATATATATACAATTTCTCCTACATGTTGCTTTGGTGCCTTCGGAGCACGATGACAAGTGGTTCATGGGGGCGGTAGCGGGTAATAGTATTCTCCTTTGGGATCTATGACCTGGTCGAGCAAAAATTCCGCTATTTCCTCGAAGTGCTCGTATGCGCTCTGCTGGTAGGAGCTTGTCCCGCACCTCTTTGAACTGTTAAGAAGGAGATCAATATGCATGTGTATTAGTTGTGTGACTAGATATCGACAATCATGTAAGATTTATGAATGGTGTTCTGGCAAACGTACCATTGCTGTCTATCAGATCTGCTCCTTTCGGACGCCATCATGTGAATCTTCTCGCAAACATAGTATACACACACTTCAGTCTTCCGCGCCTGCTTCAGGGCCTTTACGAGAATATAATTTAATCAGATAATAATTAATCAAGCATGCTAATTAATTAATAGTATTGAAACAAGAATTAAAGAGATGGTAGCTAGCTAGCTAGTACTACTTAATTACTTACCTTGGGTCGATACCAAAATAGCTTTTGTCGCCATTTTCCTGGAGTCACCTTGATGTACTTTGTCCAAGCCCTGCCCGCCGGCAAAGAAAATTAATAAAGGGGTTATTAAAAATAGTTCATATCAGGAAATGACGAACTAAATAGGTCGAGATATAGTTAATAATGATTGAAATTACTTGTTGACTATTCCCTTCACGATGGTGTAGTCACTTTTTTTTAAGTAGTGAGTCCAGTACTTCAACTTTTCCTTCGTCAACTTGAATGTCTAACAAGATCCAGTGGAACCTGCGTGCGCATATGTTTGCATGTATAAATTAAGCGAGCATGTGCATAACACTAATCAACTATAACCCTAAACCCTATACACTTATTAACATCTAGCTAGTAAGCAAAAATAGAATTTGTAGTACATGACAGTGTGACTCACTCGAAGTTGTAAGGAAGTAGTATATCTTCATTGCTATTGAGGCGCTTCAAGAACTCTACCATGTTTTTCTCTACATCTTGTCTACACCATTCTAATTTCCATGTGTATTCATTAACGGTATTTGGGTCAATGAACCCAATGCCATAGCTGTTGGGTTTCGTAGTAATTTCAAAAAAAATTCCTACGCTCGCACAAGATCATGGTGATGCATAGCAACAAGAGGGGAGAGTACGATCTACATACCTCGTAGATCGACAACGGAAGCGTTTGGTTGATGTAGTCGTACGTCTCCATGACCCGACCGATCAAGCACCGAAACTACGGCACCTCCGAGTTCTAGCACACGTTCAGCTCGATGACGATCCCCGTGTTGGAAATATGCCCTAGAGGCAATAATAAAAGCATTATTATTATATTTCCTTGTTCATGATAATTGTCTTTATTCATGCTATAATTGTGTTATCTGGAAATCGTAATACATGTGTGAATAATAGACATCAACATGTCCCTAGTAAGCCTCTAGTAGACTAGCTCGTTGATCAACAGATAGTCATGGTTTCCTGACTATGGACACTGGATGTCATTGATAATGAGATCACATCATTAGGAGAATGATGTGATGGACGAGACCCAATCCTAAACATAGCACAAGATCGTATAGTTCGTTTGCTAGAGTTTTGCAATGTCAAAGTATCTTTTCCTTAGACCATGAGATCGTGTAACTCCCGGATACCGTAGGAGTGCTTTGGGTATGCCAAACGTCACAACGTAACTGGGTGACTATAAAGGTAGACTACGGGTATCTCCGAAAGTGTCTGTTGGGTGACATGGATCAAGACTGGGATTTGTCACTCCGTATGACGGAGAGGTATCACTGGGCCCACTCGGTAATGCATCATCATAATGAGCTCAGAGTGACCAAGTGTCTGGTCACGGGATCATGCATTACGGTACGAGTAAAGTGACTTGCCGGTAACGAGATTGAACGAGGTATTGGGATACCGACGATCGAATCTCGGGCAAGTAACATATCGATAGACAAAGGGAATAGCGTACGGGGTTGATAGAATCCTCGACATCGTGGTTCATCCGATGAGATCATCGTGGAGCATGTGGGAGCCAACATGGGTATCCAGATCCCGCTGTTGGTTATTGACCAGAGAGTCGTCTCGGTCATGTCTGCTTGTCTCCCGAACCCGTAGGGTCTACACACTTAAGGTTCGGTTACGCTAGGGTTGTAGGGATATGTATATGCAGTGACCCGAATGTTGTTCGGAGTCCCGGATGAGATCCCGGACGTCACGAGGAGTTCCGGAATAGTCCGGAGGTAAAGATTTATATATGGGAAGTCCTGTTTCGGGCATCGGGACAAGTTTCGGGGTTATCGGTATTGTACCGGGACCACCGGAGGGGTCCCGGGGGCCCACCGGATGGGGCCACCCATCCCCGGGGGCCACATGGGCTGTAGGGGGTGCGCCTTGGCCTGCTTGGGCCAAGGGCACCAGCCCCAAAAGGCCCATGCGCCTAGGGTTTCCAAGGGGGAGGAGTCCTACTAGTGGAAGGCACCTCCTAGGTGCCTTGGGGGGAGGGAAACCTCCCTAGGCCGCCGCACCCCCTAGGAGATTGGATCTCCTAGGGCCGGCCACCCCCCCTTGGCACCCCTATATATAGTGGGGGAGAGGAGGGACTTCATACCTTGAGTCCTTGGCCTTTGGTTGCCTCCTTCTCCCTCCCCAACACCTCCTCAACCTCCATAGTGCTTAGCGAAGCTCTGCCGGAGTACTGCAGCTCCATCAACACCACGCCGTCGTGCTGCTGCTGGTGCTATCTCCCTCAACCTCTCCTCCCTCCCTTGCTGGATCAAGAAGGAGGAGACGTGGCTGTTCCGTACGTGTGTTGAACGCGGAGGTGCCGTCCGTTCGGTGCTAGGATCTCCGGTGATTCGAATCACGTCGTGTTCGACTACATCATCCCCGTTCTTTGAACGCTTCCGCTCGCGATCTACAAGGTACGTAGATGCATCCAATGACTCGTTGCTAGATGAACTCCTAGATGATCTTGGTGAAACGAGTAGGAAATTTTTTGTTTTCTGCAACGTTCCCCATCAGTGGCATCATGAGCTAGGTCTATGCGTAGTTCTTCTTGCGCGAGTAGAACACAATTTGTTGTGGGCGTAGATTTGTCAACTTTCTTGCCGTTACTAGTCCTTTCTTGCTTCAGCGGTATTGTGGGATGAAGCGGCCCGGACCAACCTTACACGTACGCTTACGTGAGACCGGTTCCACCGACTAACATGCACTAGTTGCATAAGGTGGCTGGCGGGTGTCTGTCTCTCCTACTTTAGTTGGAGCGGAATCGATGAACAGGGTCCTTATGAAGGGTAAATAGAAGTTGACAAATCACGTTGTGGCTTTAACGTAGGTAAGAAAACGTTCTTGCTAGAACCCCAATTCAGCCACGTAAAACTTGCAACAACAATTAGAGGACGTCTAACTTGTTTTTGCAGCAAGTGGTTTGTGATATGATATGGCCAAAGTTGTGATGAATGATGAATGATCTATATGTGATGTATGAGATGTTCATGCTATTGTAATAGGATTCACGACTTGCATGTCGATGAGTATGACAACCGGCAGGAGCCATAGGAGTTGTCTTTATTCTTTTATATGACCTGCGTGTCATCAAGAAACGCCATGTAAATTACTTTACTTTATTGCTAAACGCGTTAGCCATAGTAGTAGAAGTAATAGTTGGCGAGCAACTTCATGGAGACACGATGATGGAGATCATGATGATGGAGATCATGGTGTCAAGCCGGTGACAAGATGATCATGGAGCCCAAGATGGAGATCAAAGGAGCTATGTGATATTGGCCATATCATGTCACGTTTATTATTTGATTGCATGTGATGTTTATCATGTTTTGCATCTTGTTTACTTAGAACGACGGTAGTAAATAAGATGATCCCTCACAATAAAATTCAAGAAGTGTTCCCCCTAACTGTGCACCGTTGCGACAGTTTGCTGTTTCAAAACACCACGTGATGATCGGGTGTTTTATTCAGACGTTCACATACAACGGGTGTAAGACAGATTTACACATGCAAACACTTAGGTTGACTTGACGAGCCTAGCATGTACAGACATGGCCTCGGAACACAGAAGACCGAAAGGTCGAGCATGAGTCGTATAGAAGATACGATCAACATGAATATGTTCACCGATGTTGACTAGTCCGTCTCACGTGATGATCGGACACGGTCTAGTTTAACTCGGATCATGTAATACTTAGATGACCAGAGGGATGTCTAATCTAAGTGGGAGTTCACTAATAATTTGATTAGTTGAACTTAATTATCATGAACTTAGTCTAAAATCTTTGCAATATGTCTTGTAGATCAAATGGCCAACGTAGTCCTCAACTTCAACGCGTTCCTAGAGAAAACTAAGCTGAAAGACGATGGCAGCAACTATACGGACTGGGTCCGGAACCTGAGGATCATCCTCATAGCTGCCAAGAAAGATTATGTCCTACAAGCACCGCTTGGTGACGCACCCGTTCTCCCTGCAGAACAAGATGTTATGAACGCTTGGGAGGCACGTTTCGATGACTACTCCCTCGTTCAGTGCGGCATGCTTTACAGCCTAGAGCCGGGGCTCCAAAAGCGTTTTGAGAGACATGGAGCATATGAGATGTTCGAAGAGCTGAAAATGGTTTTCCAAGCTCATGCCCGGGTCGAGAGATATGAAGTCTCCGACAAATTCTTTAGCTGTAAGATGGAGGAAAACAGTTCTGTCAGTGAGCACATACTCACTATGTCTGGGTTGCATAACCGCTTGACTCAGCTGGGAGTTAATCTCCCGGATGATGCGGTCATTGACAGAATCCTCCAGTCGCTTCCACCAAGCTACAAGAGCTTTGTGATGAACTTCAATATGCAGGGGATGGAAAAGACCATTCCTGAAGTATTTGCTATGCTGAAATCAGCGGAGGTAGAAGTCAGGAAGGAACATCAAGTGTTGATGATCAATAAAACCACTAAGTTCAAGAAAGGCAAGGGTAAAAAGAACTTCAAGAAGGACGGCAAGGAGGTTGCCGCGCCCGGCAAGCAAGCTGCTGGGAAGAAGCCAAAGAATGGACCCAAGCCCGAGACTGAGTGTTTTTATTGCAAGGGAAGCGGTCACTGGAAGCGGAACTGCCCTAAGTACTTAGCGGATAAGAAGGCCGGCAAAACAAAAGGTATATGTGATATACATGTAATTGATGTGTACCTTACTAGTGCCCGTAGTAGCTCCTGGGTATTTGATACCGGTGCAGTTGCTCACATTTGTAACTCAAAGCAGGGGCTGCGGAATAAGCGGAAACTGGCAAAGGACGAGGTGACGATGCGCGTCGGGAATGGTTCCAAGGTCAATGTGATCGCCGTCGGCACGCTACCTCTGCATCTCCCTTCGGGATTAGTTTTAAACCTTAATAATTGTTATTTAGTGCCAGCTTTGAGCATGAACATTGTATCGGGATCTCGTTTAATTCGAGATGGCTACTCTTTTAAATCTGAGAATAATGGTTGTTCCATTTTTATGAGAGATATGTTTTATGGTCATGCTCCTATGGTGAATGGTTTATTCTTTATGAATCTCGAACGTGATGCTACACATGTTCATAATGTGAGTACCAAAAGAAGTAAGGTTGATAATGATAGTCCCACATGCTTGTGGCACTGCCGCCTTGGTCACATAGGTGTCAAACGCATGAAGAAGCTCCATGCTGATGGACTTTTAGAGTCTCTTGATTATGAATCATTTGACACGTGCGAACCATGCCTTATGGGTAAAATGACCAAGACTCCGTTCTCAGGAACAATGTAGCGAGCAACCGACTTATTGGAAATCATACATACCGATGTGTGCGGTCCAATGAGTGTTGAGGCTCGCGGTGGCTATCGTTATGTTCTCACCCTCACTGATGATTTAAGTAGGTATGGGTATATCTACTTAATGAAACACAAGTCTGAAACCTTTGAAAAGTTCAAGGAATTTCAGAGTGAGGTTGAAAATCAACGTGACAGGAAAATCAAGTTTCTGCGATCAGATCGTGGAGGAGAATACTTGAGTCACGAGTTTGGCACACACTTAAGAAAATGTGGAATAGTTTCACAACTCACGCCGCCTGGAACACCTCAGCGTAATGGTGTGTCCGAACGTCGTAATCGCACTCTGTTAGATATGGTGCGATCTATGATGTCTCTTACCGATTTACCGCTTTCTTTTTGGGGCTATGCTTTAGAGACTGCCGCATTCACTTTAAATAGGGCTCCGTCGAAATCCGTTGAGACGACACCATATGAATTATGGTTTGGGAAGAAACCTAAGCTGTCGTTTCTAAAAGTTTGGGGATGTGATGCTTATGTCAAGAAACTTCAACCTGAAAAGCTCGAACCCAAATCGGAAAAATGCGTCTTCATAGGGTACCCAAAAGAAACTATTGGGTACACCTTCTACCTCAGATCCGAAGGCAAGATCTTTGTTGCCAAGAATGGGTCCTTTCTGGAGAAAGAGTTTCTCTCGAAAGAAGTAAGTGGGAGGAAAGTAGAGCTTGATGAAGTATTGCCTCTTGAACCGGAAAATGGCGCAACTCAAGAAAATGTTCCTGAGGTGCCAGCACCGACTAGAGAGGAAGTTAATGATAATGATCAAGATACTTCGGATCAAGGTCCTACTGAAATTCGAAGGTCCACAAGGACACGTTCCGCACCAGAGTGGTACGGCAACCCTGTCTTGGAAATCATGTTGTTAGACAACGGTGAACCTTCGAACTATGAAGAAGCAATGGCGGGACCGGATTCCGACAAATGGCTGGAAGCCATGAAATCCGAGATAGGATCCATGTATGAAAACAAAGTATGGACTTTGACTGACTTGCCCGTTGAGCGGCGAGCCATAGAAAATAAATGGATCTTTAAGAAGAAGACAGACGCGGATGGTAATGTGACCATCTATAAAGCTCAGCTTGTCGCTAAGGGTTATCGACAAGTTCAAGGGGTTGACTACGATGAGACTTTCTCACCGGTAGCGAAGCTGAAGTCCGTCCGAATCATGTTAGCAATTGCCGCATTCTATGATTACGAAATATGGCAAATGGACGTCAAAACGGCATTCCTTAATGGTTTCCTTAAGGAAGAATTGTATATGATGCAGCCGGAAGGTTTTGTCGATCCTAAGAATGCTGACAAAGTGTGCAAGCTCCAACGCTCGATTTATGGGCTGGTGCAAGCATCTCGGAGTTGGAACATTCGCTTTGATGAGATGATCAAAGCGTTTGGGTTTACACAGACTTATGGAGAAGCCTGCGTTTACAAGAAAGTGAGTGGGAGCTCTGTAGCATTTCTCATATTATATGTAGATGACATACTTTTGATGGGAAATGATATAGAACTCTTGGACAGCATCAAGGCATACTTGAATAAAAGTTTTTCAATGAAGGACCTTGGAGAAGCTGCTTATATATTAGGCATCAAAATCTATAGAGATAGATCAAGACGCCTCATAGGTCTTTCACAAAGCACATACCTTGATAAGATATTGAAGAAATTCAATATGGATCAATCCAAGAAAGGGTTCTTGCCTGTGTTACAAGGTATGAAATTGAGCTCAGCTCAATGTCCGACCACGGCAGAAGATATAGAAGAGATGAGCGTCATCCCCTATGCCTCAGCCATAGGTTCTATTATGTATGCCATGCTGTGTACCAGACCTGATGTTAACCTTGCCGTCAGTTTGGTAGGAAGGTACCAAAGTAATCCCGGCAAGGAACACTGGACAGCGGTCAAGAATATCCTGAAGTACCTGAAAAGGACTAAGGAAATGTTTCTCGTTTATGGAGGTGATGAAGAGCTCGTCGTAAAGGGTTACGTCGACGCTAGCTTCGACACAGATCTGGATGACTCTAAGTCACAAACCGGATACGTGTATATTTTGAATGGTGGGGCAGTGAGCTGGTGCAGTTGCAAGCAAAGCGTCGTGGCGGGATCTACATGTGAAGCGGAGTACATGGCAGCCTCGGAGGCAGCACATGAAGCAATATGGGTGAAGGAGTTCATCACCGACCTAGGAGTCATACCCAATGCGTCGGGGCCGATCAAGCTCTTCTGTGACAACACTGGAGCTATTGCACTTGCCAAGGAGCCCAGGTTTCACAAGAAGACAAGGCACATCAAGCGTCGCTTCAACTCCATTCGTGAAAATGTTCAAGATGGACACATAGAGATTTGTAAAGTACATACGGACCTGAATGTAGCAGATCCGTTGACTAAACCTCTCCCTAGAGCAAAACATGATCAACACCAGAATTCCATGGGTGTTCGATTCATCACAATGTAACTAGATTATTGACTCTAGTGCAAGTGGGAGACTGTTGGAAATATGCCCTAGAGGCAATAATAAAAGCATTATTATTATATTTCCTTGTTCATGATAATTGTCTTTATTCATGCTATAATTGTGTTATCTGGAAATCGTAATACATGTGTGAATAATAGACATCAACATGTCCCTAGTAAGCCTCTAGTAGACTAGCTCGTTGATCAACAGATAGTCATGGTTTCCTGACTATGGACACTGGATGTCATTGATAACGAGATCACATCATTAGGAGAATGATGTGATGGACGAGACCCAATCCTAAACATAGCACAAGATCGTATAGTTCGTTTGCTAGAGTTTTGCAATGTCAAAGTATCTTTTCCTTAGACCATGAGATCGTGTAACTCCCGGATACCGTAGGAGTGCTTTGGGTATGCCAAACGTCACAACGTAACTGGGTGACTATAAAGGTAGACTACGGATATCTCCGAAAGTGTCTGTTGGGTGACATGGATCAAGACTGGGATTTGTCACTCCGTATGACGGAGAGGTATCACTGGGCCCACTCGGTAATGCATCATCATAATGAGCTCAGAGTGACCAAGTGTCTGGTCACGGGATCATGCATTACGGTACGAGTAAAGTGACTTGCCGGTAACGAGATTGAACGAGGTATTGGGATACCGACGATCGAATCTCGGGCAAGTAACATATCGATAGACAAAGGGAATAGCGTACGGGGTTGATAGAATCCTCGACATCGTGGTTCATCCGATGAGATCATCGTGGAGCATGTGGGAGCCAACATGGGTATCCAGATCCCGCTGTTGGTTATTGACCAGAGAGTCGTCTCGGTCATGTCTGCTTGTCTCCCGAACCCGTAGGGTCTACACACTTAAGGTTCGGTTACGCTAGGGTTGTAGGGATATGTATATGCAGTGACCCGGATGTTGTTCGGAGTCCCGGATGAGATCCCGGACGTCACGAGGAGTTCCGAAATGGTCCGGAGGTAAAGATTTATATATGGGAAGTCCTGTTTCGGGCATCGGGACAAGTTTCGGGGTTATCGGTATTGTACCGGGACCACCGGAGGGGTCCCGGGGGCCCACCGGGTGGGGCCACCCATCCCCGGGGGCCACATGGGCTGTAGGGGGTGCGCCTTGGCCTGCTTGGGCCAAGGGCACCAGCCCCACAAGGCCCATGCGCCTAGGGTTTCCAAGGGGGAGGAGTCCTACTAGTGGAAGGCACCTCCTAGGTGCCTTGGGGGGAGGGAAACCTCCCTAGGCCGCCGCACCCCCTAGGAGATTGGATCTCCTAGGGCCGGCCACCCCCCCTTGGCACCCCTATATATAGTGGGGGAGAGGAGGGACTTCATACCTTGAGTCCTTGGCCTTTGGTTGCCTCCTTCTCCCTCCCCAACACCTCCTCAACCTCCATAGTGCTTAGCGAAGCTCTGCCGGAGTACTGCAGCTCCATCAACACCACGCCGTCGTGCTGCTGCTGGTGCTATCTCCCTCAACCTCTCCTCCCTCCCTTGCTGGATCAAGAAGGAGGAGACGTGGCTGTTCCGTGCGTGTGTTGAACGCGGAGGTGCCGTCCGTTCGGTGCTAGGATCTCCGGTGATTCGAATCACGTCGTGTTCGACTACATCATCCCCGTTCTTTGAACGCTTCCGCTCGCGATCTACAAGGTACGTAGATGCATCCAATGACTCGTTGCTAGATGAACTCCTAGATGATCTTGGTGAAACGAGTAGGAAAATTTTTGTTTTCTGCAACGTTCCCCATCACCCCGGACTCCGATCCAGCAAAGTGTCGGGCAAGAGTTCCGTCAGCACGACAGCGTGGTGACGATCTTGATGTACTACTGCAGCAGGGCTTCGCCTAAACTCCGCTACAATATTATCGACGACTATGGTGGAAGGGGGCGCCGCACACGGCTAAGAATAAGATCACGTGGATCAACTTGTGTCTCTCTGGGGTGCCCCTGCCTCCGTATATAAAGGACCAAGAGGGGGAGGCCGGCCAGCCACATATGGCGAGCCAGGAGGAGTCCTACTCCCTGCGGGAGTAGGACTTCTCCCCCAATCCTAGTTGGAATAGGACTCGCGAGGTGGGAAAAGAGAGAGAGAGAAGGAAGTGGGCGCCGGCCCCCTCTCTCCTTGTCCTATTCGGACTAGAGGGGAGGGGCGCGCGGCCCAGCCCTGGCCGCCTCTCCTCTTCTTCCACTAAGGCCCATTAAGGCCCATGTACCTCCCGGGGGGTTCCGGTAACCTTCCGGTACTCCGGTAAAATGCCGATTTCACCCGGAACACTTCCGATATCCAAACATAGGCTTCCAATATATCAATCTTTATGTCTCGACCATTTCGAGACTCCTCGTCATGTCCGTGATCTCATCTGAGACTCCGAACAAACTTCGGTACATCAAAATGCATAAACTCATAATATAACTATCATCGTAACCTTAAGCGTGCGGACCCTACGGGTTCGAGAACAATGTAGACATGACCGAGACATGTCTCCGGTCAATAACCAATAGCGGAACCTGGATGCTCATATTGGCTCCTACATATTCTACGAAGATCTTTATCGGTCAGACCGCATAACAACATACGTTGTTCCCTTTGTCATCGGTATGTTACTTGCCCGAGATTCGATCGTCGGTATTCCAATACCTAGTTCAATCTCGTTACCGGCAAGTCTCTTTACTCGTTCTGTAATACATCATCCCGCAACTAACTCATTAGTTGCAATGCTTGCAAGGCTTAAGTGATGTGCATTACCGAGAGGGCCCAGACATACCTCTCCGACAATCGGAGTGACAAATCCTAATCTCGAAATACGCCAACCCAACATATACCTTTGGAGACACCTGTAGAGCTCCTTTATAATCACCCAGTTACGTTGTGACATTTGGTAGCACACAAAGTGTTCCTCTGGTAAATGGGAGTTGCATAATCTCATAGTCATAGGAACATGTATAAGTCATGAAGAAAGCAATAGCAACATACTAAACGATCGGGTGCTAAGCTAATGGAATGGGTCATGTCAATCAGATCATTCACTTAATGATGTGATCCCGTTAATCAAATAACAACTCTTTGTTCATGGTTAGGAAACATAACCATCTTTGATTAACGAGCTAGTCAAGTAGAGGCATACTAGTGACACTTTGTTTGTCTATGTATTCACACATGTATTATGTTTCCGGTTAATACAATTCTAGCATGAATAATAAACATTTATCATGATATAAGGAAATAAATAATAACTTTATTATTGCCTCTAGGGCATATTTCCTTCAGTCTCCCACTTGCACTAGAGTCAATAATCTAGATTACACAGTAATGATTCTAACACCCATGGAGCCTTGGTGCTGATCATGTTTTGCTCGTGGAAGAGGCTTAGTCAACGGGTCTGCAACATTCAGATCCGTATGTATCTTGCAAATCTCTATGTCTCCCACCTGGACTAGATGCTGGATGGAATTGAAGCGTCTCTTGATGTGCTTGGTTCTCTTGTGAAATCTGGATTCGTTTGCCAAGGCAATTGCACCAGTATTGTCACAAAAGATTTTTATTGGACCCGATGCACTAGGTATGACACCTAGATCGGATATGAACTCCTTCATCCAGACTCCTTTATTTGCTGCTTCCGAAGCAGCTATGTACTCCGCTTCACATGTAGATCCCGCTACAACGCTTTGTTTAGAACTGCACCAACTGACAGCTCCACCATTTAATGTAAACACGTATCCGGTTTGCAATTTAGAATCATCCGGATCATTGTCAAAGCTTGCATCAACGTAACCTTTTACGATGAGCTCTTTGTCACCTCCATATATGAGAAACATATCCTTAGTCCTTTTCAGGTATTTCAGGATGTTCTTGACCGCTATCCAGTGATCCACTCCTGGATTACTTTGGTACCTCCCTGCTAGACTTATAGCAAGGCACACATCAGGTCTGGTACACAGCATTGCATACATGATAGATCCTATGGCTGGGGCATAGGGAACGTCTTTCATTTTCTCTCTATCTTCTGCAGTGGTCGGGCATTGAGTCTTACTCAACTTCACACCTTGTAACACAGGCAAGAACCCTTTCTTTGCTTGATCCATTTTGAACTTCTTCAAAACTTTGTCAAGGTATGTGCTTTGTGAAAGTCCAATTAAGCGTCTTGATCTATCTTTATAGATCTTAATGCCTAATATGTAAGCAGCTTCACCGAGGTCTTTCATTGAAAAACTCTTATTCAAGTATCCCTTTATGCTATCCAGAAATTATATATCATTTCCAATTAGTAATATGTCATCTAGATATAATATCAGAAATGCTATAGAGCTCCCACTCACTTTCTTGTAAATACAGGCTTCTCCAAAAGTCTGTATAAAACCAAATGCTTTGATCACACTATCAAAGTGTTTATTCCAACTCCGAGAGGCTTGCACCAGTCCATAAATGGATTGCTGGAGCTTGCACACTTTGTTAGCTCCCTTTGGATCGACAAAACCTTCTGGTTGCATCATATACAACTCTTCTTCCAGAAATCCATTCAGGAATGCAGTTCTGACATCCATCTACCAAATTTCATAATCATAAAATGCGTCAATTGCTAACATGATTCGGACAGACTTAAGCATCGCTACGGGTGAGAAGGTCTCATCGTAGTCAATCCCTTGAACTTGCCGAAAACCTTTTGCGACAAGTCGAGCTTTGTAGACAGTAATATTACCGTTAGCGTCAGTCTTCTTCTTGAAGATCCATTTATTCTCAATTGCTTGCCGATCATCGGGCAAGTCAACCAAAGTCCATACTTTGTTCTCATACATGGATCCCATCTCAAATTTCATGGCTTCAAGCCACTTTGCGGAATCTGGGCTCACCATCGCTTCTTCATAGTTCGTAGGTTCATCATGATCTAGTAGCATGACTTCTAGAACGGGATTACCGTACCACTCTGGCGCGGATCTTATTCTGGTTGATCTATGAGGTTCAGTAGTATCTTATTCTGAAGTTTCATGATCATCATCATTAGCTTCCTCACTAACTGGTGTAGGTGTCACAGAAACAGTTTTCTGTGATGTACTACTTTCCAATAAGGGAGCAGGTACAGTTACCTCGTCAAGTTCTACTTTCCTCCCACTCACTTCTTTCGAGAGAAACTCCTTCTTCAGAAAGTTTCCGAATTTAGCAACAAAAGTCTTGCCTTCGGATCTGTGATAGAAGGTGTATCCAATAGTCTCCTTTGGATATCCTATGAAGACACATTTCTCCGATTTGGGTTCGAGCTTATCAGGTTGAAGTTTTCTCACATAAGCATCGCAGCCCCAAACTTTCAGAAACGACAACTTTGGTTTCTTGCCAAACCACAGTTCATAAGGCGTCGTCTCAACGGATTTTGATGGTGCCCTATTTAACGTGAATGCGGCCGTCTCTAGTGTGTATCCCCAAAACGATAGCGGTAAATCGGTAAGAGACATCATAGATCGCACCATATCTAGTAAAGTACGATTACGACGATCGGACACACCATTACGTTGTGGTGTTCCGGGTGGCGTGAGTTGCGAAACTATTCCACAATTTTTCAAATGTACACCAAACTCGTAACTCAAATATTCTCCTCCACGATCAGATCGTAGAAACTTTATTTTCTTGTTACGATGATTTTCAACTTCACTCTGAAATTCTTTGAACTTTTCAAACGTTTCAGACTTATGTTTCATTAAGTAGATATACTCATATCTGCTTAAGTCATCTGTGAAGGTGAGAAAATAACGATATCCGCCACGAGCCTCAATATTCATCGGACCACATACATCTGTATGTATGATTTCTAACAAATCTGTTGCTCTCTCCATAGTACCGGAGAACGGTGTTTTAGTCATCTTGCCCATGAGGCACGGTTCGTAAGTACCAAGTGATTCATAATCAAGTGGTTCCAAAAGTCCATCAGTATGGAGTTTCTTCATGCGCTTTACACCGATATGACCTAAACGGCAGTGCCACAAATATGTTGCACTATCATTATCAACTCTGCATCTTTTGGCTTCAACATTATGAATATGTGTGTCACTACTATCGAGATTTAATAAAAATAGACCACTCTTTAAGGGTGCATGACCATAAAAGATATTACTCATATAAATAGAACAACCATTATTCTCTGATTTAAATGAATAACCGTCTCGCATCAAACAAGATCCAGATATAATGTTCATGCTTAACGCTGGCAGCAAATAATAATTATTTAGGTCTAATATTAATCCCGAAGGTAGATGTAGAGGTAGCGTGCTGACTGCGATCACATCGACTTTGGAACTGTTTCCCACGCGCATCGTCACCTCGTCCTTAGCCAATCTTCGCTTAATCCGTAGTCCCTGTTTTGAGTTGCAAATATTAGCAACAGAACCAGTATCAAATACCCAGGTGCTACTGCGAGCATTAGTAAGGTACACATCAATAACATGTATATCACATATACCTTTGTTCACCTTGCCATCCTTCTTATCCGCCAAATACTTGGGGCAGTTCCGCTTCCAGTGACCAGTCTGCTTGCAGTAGAAGCACTCAGTTTCAGGCTTAGGTCCAGGTTTGGGTTTCTTCTCTTGAGTAGCAACTTGCTTGCCGTTCTTTTTGAAGTTCCCCTTCTTCTTCCCTTTGCCCTTTTTCTTGAAACTAGTGGTCTTGTTGACCATCAACACTTGATGCTCCTTTTTGATTTCTACTTCCGCAGCTTTCAGCATCGCGAAGAGCTCGGCAATAGTCTTATTCATCCCTTGCATATTATACTTCATCACGAAGCTCTTGTAGCTTGGTGGCAGTGATTGGAGAATTCTTTCAATGGCGCAATCATCTGGAAGATTAACTCCCAATTGAATCAAGTGATTATTATACCCAGACATTTTGAGTATATGCTCACTGACAGAACTGTTCTCCTCCATCTTGCAGCTATAGAACTTATTGGAGACTTCATATCTCTCAATTCGGGCATTTGCTTGAAATATTAACTTCAACTCCTGGAACATCTCATATGCTCCATGACGTTCAAAACGTCGTTGAAGTCCCAATTCTAAGCCGTAAAGCATGGCACACTGAACTATTGAGTAGTCATCAGCTTTGCTCTGCCAGACGTTCATAACATCCGGCGTTGCTCCTGCAGCAGGCCTGGCACCCAGCGGTGCTTCCAGGACGTAATTCTTCAGTGCAGCAATGAGGATAATCCTCAAGTTACGGACCCAGTCCGTGTAATTGCTATCATCATCTTTCAACTTTGCTTTCTCAACGAACACATTAAAATTCAACGGAACAACAGCACGAGCCATCTATCTACAAACAAGCATAAACAAGCAAGATACTTATCAGGTACTAAGTTTCATGATAAATTTAAGTTCAGTTAATTTTACTTAAGGAACTCCCACTTAGATAGACATCCCTCTAATCCTCTAAGTTATTACGTGATCCAAATTAACTAAACCATGTCCGATCATCACGTGAGATGGAGTAGTTTCATTGGTGAACATCACTATGTTGATCATATCTACTATATGATTCACGCTCGACCTTTCGGTCTCCGTGTTCCGAGGCCATATTTGTATATGCTTGGCTCATCAAGTTTAACCTGAGTATTCCGCGTGTGCAACTGTTTTGCACCCGTTGTATTTGAACGTAGAGCCTATCACACCCGATCATCACGTGGTGTCTCAGCACGAAGAACTTTCGCAACGGTGCATACTCAGGGAGAACACTTCTTGATAATTAGTGAGAGATCATCTTATAATGCTACCGTCAATCAAAGCAAGATAAGATGCATAAAAGATAAACATCACATGTAATCAATATAAGTGATATGATATGGCCATCATCATCTTGTGCTTGTGATCTCCATCTCCGAAGCACCGTCGTGATCACCATCGTCACCGGCGCGACACCTTGATCTCCATCGTAGCATCGTTGTTGTCTCGCCAATCTTATGCTTCCACGACTATCGCTACCGCTTAGTGATAAAGTAAAGCATTACAGCGCGATTGCATTGCATACAATAAAGCGACAACCATATGGCTCCTGCCGGTTGCCGATAACTCGGTTACAAAACATGATCATCTCATACAATAAAATTTAGCATCATGTCTTGACCATATCACATCACAACATGCCCTGCAAAAACAAGTTAGACGTCCTCTACTTTGTTGTTGCATGTTTTACATGGCTGCTACGGGCTTAAGCAAGAACCAATCTTACCTACGCATCAAAAACCACAACGATAGTTTGTCAAGTTGGTGCTGTTTTAACCTTCGCAAGGACCGGGCGTAGCCACACTCAGTTCAACTAAAGTTGGAGAAACTCTCACCCGCAAGCCACCTTTGTGCAAAGCACGTCGGGAGAACCGGTCTCGCGTAAGCGTACGCGTAATGTCGGTCTGGGCCGCTTCATCCAACAATACCGCCGAACCAAAGTATGACATGCTGGTAAGCAGTATGACTTATATCGCCCACAACTCACTTGTGTTCTACTCGTGCATATAACATCAACATATAAAACCTAGGCTCGGATGCCACTGTTGGGTTTCGTAGTAATTTCAAAAAAAATTCCTACGCTCAGGCAAGATCATGGTGATGCATAGCAACAAGAGGGGAGAGTATGATCTACATACCTCGTAGATCGACAACGGAAGCGTTTGGTTGATGTAGTCGTACGTCTCCACGACCCGACCGATCAAGCACCGAAACTACGGCACCTCCGAGTTCTAGCACACGTTTAGCTCGATGACGATCCCCGGACTCCGATCCAGCAAAGTGTCGGGGAAGAGTTCCGTTAGCACGACGGCGTGGTGACGATCTTGATGTACTACTGCAGCAGGGCTTCGCCTAAACTCCGCTACAATATTATCGAGGACTATGGTGGAAGGGGGCGCCGCACACGGCTAAGAATAAGATCACGTGGATCAACTTGTGTCTCTCTGGGGTGCCCCTGCCTCCGTATATAAAGGACCAAGAGGGGGAGGCCGGCCGGCCACATATGGCGTGCCAGGAGGAGTCCTACTCCCTCCGAGAGTAGGACTTCTCCCCCAATCCTAGTTGGAATAGGACTCGCGAGGTGGGTAGAGAGAGAGAGAGAGAGAGAGAGAGAGAGAGAGAGAGAGAGAAGGAAGTGGGCGCTGGCCCCCCTCTCTCCTTGTCCTATTCGGACTAGGGGGGAGGGGCGCGTGGCCCAGCCCTGGCCGCCTCTCCTCTTCTTCCACTAAGGCCCATTAAGGCCCATGTACCTCCCGGGGGGTTCCGGTAACCTCCCGGTACTCCGGTAAAATGCCGATTTCACCCGGAACACTTCCGATATCCAAACATAGGCTTCCAATATATCAATCTTTATGTCTCGACCATTTCGAGACTCCTCGTCATGTCCGTGATCTCATCTGGGACTCCGAACAAACTTCGGTACATCAAAATGCATAAACTCATAATATAACTGTCACCGTAACCTTAAGCGTGCGGACCCTACGGGTTTGAGAACAATGTAGACATGACCGAGACATGTCTCCGGTCAATAACCAATAGCGGAACCTGGATGCTCATATTGGCTCCTACATATTCTACGAAGATCTTTATCGGTCAGACCGCATAACAACATACGTTGTTCCCTTTGTCATCGGTATGTTACTTGCCCGAGATTCGATCGTCGGTATTCCAATACCTAGTTCAATCTCGTTACCGGCAAGTCTCTTTACTCGTTCTGTAATACATCATCCCGCAACTAACTCATTAGTTGCAATGCTTGCAAGGCTTAAGTGATGTGCATTACCGAGAGGGCCCAGACATACCTCTCCGACAATCGGAGTGACAAATCCTAATCTCGAAATACGCCAACCCAACATATACCTTTGGAGACACCTGTAGAGCTCCTTTATAATCACCCAATTACATTGTGACATTTGGTAGCACACAAAGTGTTCCTCTGGTAAACGGGAGTTGCATAATCTCATAGTCATAGGAACATGTATAAGTCATGAAGAAAGCAATAGCAACATACTAAACGATCGGGTGCTAAGCTAATGGAATGGGTCATGTCAATTAGATCATTCACTTAATGATGTGATCCCGTTAATCAAATAACAACTCTTTGTTCATGGTTAGGAAACATAACCATCTTTGATTAACGAGCTAGTCAAGTAGAGGCATACTAGTGACACTTTGTTTGTCTATGTATTCACACATGTATTATGTTTTCGGTTAATACAATTCTAGCATGAATAATAAACATTTATCATGATATAAGGAAATAAATAATAACTTTATTATTGCCTCTAGGGCATATTTCTTTCAATAGCGTCCAGCTTTTTTAATTTCATACATCTTCATCCTGCATCATACCACAGAAAAGAATATATAGTGAGGATATATAATTACATGTAATTAATGATCAATCAATGAGCACTAGAGCTAGCTTGAGACTTAAATTATAGAAAGAAATCACTTACAGAAAATAGCAACTGATGATAGATTTTTCGAGTGCATCTTGATTGAATAACTGAAATAGTTCTGAATACTCAACGGACAGAACTTTCTTACTGAAGTAATGATCTTCCTCGACTTGCACCATGAGGGACTCTCGATTGGAACTCTTGGTAATTTTCATGTACCAATCATGCAATTCATACATTCTCGTTGGGAGGTTCTTGACCTCCTCGGGCTCGACCAAAGGTTGGCCCCGGACATATTTCCGTTTTATTTCCTCCTCTCTAAGCGGAGACATGGGCTCGATATCGAGGAGTTGTCCAACAGTGATCTTGAGCATTTCAGCCTGCGTTATATGCTCCTAGGTTATTACCACATCGCCCAGCTCGGGAATGTAAACAGTTTGCCCACAATAATATTGGGCGCGTGTACTCTCATGTGTTGTTGGCACAACAAGCGGGGGGATCGATTGCGCCGCCTGTTCTCCCAGCTGGGGAACGGTTTTCCCGCATTTTTTGACAGCTGCTTGTTGGCTCGAGCTCGAGCTCGCTTCTTTCTGTAGTCGTGCTCGATGTGCCTTCCTGATTTGGCGCTCATAGTCTGAGTCAACAGGCTTGGGAGCTGGTGGTCTAGCCATACGAATGAAGTGGTCAATCTTTTCCTCGGGCACTTTCTCCCTCGGCGGCGGTGCTGGTTTCGGTCCAAAATGGGCGTCCATTTCGGCCCACACTATGGCATTGTTTTGCTCCTCGGTCATGTCGTAAGGCCTCTGAGGAAGAGGAGCGAGGCCGCTTGGACCATATTTATATCGCTTGTCTTCGCCTGTACTTCCTGTACTACCTCGACTCGTACCGCTACGCACCATAGCTGCGGCGTGTCTCTTCTGCGATTGCTGAGGCGGCGGAGATGGCTGACGTGGCTGAGTTGGAGCAGGAGGAGTGGCCTGACGCTGTGACGGACTTGAAGCAGGAGGTGTGGCCTGACACGGTGTCGGACTTGAAGCAGGAGGTGTGGCCTGACGCTGTGCCGGACTTGAAGCAGGAGGTGTGCCCTGGCACGGTGTCAGACTTGAAACAAGAGGAGTGGCCTGACGCTGTGCCGAACTTGAAGCAGGAGTCTGCTCATGCGTTCGTGGACTTGGAGGAGCGGGAGTCTGCTGACACGGTGGCGGACTTTGAGAAGGAGTCGGCAGACGCGGTGTTGGTGGACTTCGAAAGATGATGCAATCTGTCGTGGAATTGTCACGGCAGATGTCCTAGCAAAAGGACTTAGTCGTAGGGCCATCGCAACTAGGAAGCTTAAAGGGGTTAATTGGGACAAAGGACACGAGAGGTTTTATACTAGTTTGGCCCCTTACGATGAAGGTAAAAGCCTACGTCTAGTTGTGTTGGAATTGCTGGGGTTTCGATCACCAAGAGGCTAATCCGTCGGCTTGGTTATCGATCTCTTGTTTCTTGCCCTAAGCCGCCACCGGGTCGTCCCCTTATATACATGGGTTGACGCCTGGTGGCCTACAGAGTCCCGGCCGGCTCATAAAGCGTGTCCGGCTCGATGACTTCTTTTACATGCCTTTCCTTACAAGTCTTTCCTTACATACGACGGTTTACAATATTGGGCCTTAAGCCGCCTCTGGGCTTAAGCCTTCTATAAGCCTTAATAACTATCACCTTGATGTTCGAGAGCATAAAGACTCACGTCAATCGGAGGAGGAGACCAAGTGGCCATGGAACATAGCTCTCCTTCGGCCTTACTATACTTGAAGCCATAGGTTCTTTATCTGTACATATTTATGACAGTGTATATATCATATAATAAACTGGAGCCTCTGTTATAAGCGAGGTATCTGTTCTTTTTACATCTTGTGTGTGTTATACGAGTTAACTGACAAAGCGGAGTTTTTATTAATCCGGTCTTAGCAGTTGCACGGATATAAAGAAAATCACTAGGGGGCTTGGTGATATTTGAACCACAGCTACACCTCTTGATCGGTTTTGAAACCACGAAGGGATATCACTAGGGGGCTTGGTGGTTATTACACCATAGCTACACCTCTTGATAGGCATTTAGGCCACAAAAGAAAAATATGTGGAGCCAAAGAGAGTGTTGCACAAAGCACAGACTCAAACATGGGCACACACCGAGCACAGCTCACAAAGTTACTTGGGGGCTCTTTTTGCAAAGCAACAAATAGTTTGAAAGGACCCTTGTAATTGGCTATCAAGCCACGGCTTGGAAGCCTGGTGTATTCACCTAAAAACTTGGGTTAACCTGCCTTCATCAAGTAAGCCACTCCTGTCCAGGTAATCTTGGTATGACCCATCGAACGTTTGACATGTCAATCTTTTATAGACCCTGAACTTGTCAAAGTTAAAACGAGGATTGGTTAATTGGAGGCCCATCTTAAAAGGCTTTGTTAAATGGTTTAACTCAGAGGCCTGGCAGCCCATGAAAAGCCTCGATTTGGAGCCTGGCAGCTCGTAAAAAGCCTTGCATATTTTCCTTTTTTGAGTTTTATTTATTGAAGTTCATAAGTATTTTTTGATAAACCGGCGTCCTTGGCCCGGCTTGCTTTTCAACTACAAGTTGTTGGCACATGATCAATTACAAACCGGTGTTTATTGACCCGGTATGGTTTGACTAAATCACCAGTGCTATAAAGAAAACCCGGTAGTTATCCCGGTCTGGTTTGATATATAGACCGGCATTGCAAGGATGGGGTTATCAACGTTCCGGATTGGTATTAACACCTTTGCCGTATACACCATTGGTCAACCAATGAGGTATGTTATGTATATTGCTTTTTGTACAAACACTTCGATTATTTCATCTATGTCTTATACACTTCCTGGACATTATGACCCGTCTAGCGGTAAACCGCTAGCTACTTTTGAGTTGTTGTACCCAGGAACACAATTCATCATGGGTTATGTATAAATATATCTCAAAAGGTGGCAAAAGTCGTCATGAGGCATTACAAAACATGCTCGATGGCATGGCAAATAACGGAGTTTTGGCTATCTTATTACAAGAAGCTTTCAAAGCGGCTCCAATGGCATAATTGTTTTTCACAAAGTCGGCACACAGTAGCCAGTAAACCGGCGACCGGTTTAAGACGCTTCGTCTGGACGGTTTGGTGGTTGAGGGTCAGTTGGTGTGGGCACTTTTTCATCCCTCCCTAGACGCTGGAAATCAACCTCGATCAATCGATTCCAGTTAAAGCTTGAAATACTACTTCCTCATGGATAAGATTGGAGGGGTTGATATCAGGGGCATAAGTGTGCTTACGAATCGGAGGCACAAGTTCTTCAACTCCATGGATGTCGGCTGGTTGTCTTTTCCCTTCAGCATCATAAACCGGTTGAAAATGGGACAAGTCTGTATCATCGGCCAGTTTGCTGGCCACTGGCCGCATCTGTTTGGTCAGCCGCCGGAGGTCATCGTTATCAAAGTTTGAACTGTCTTCCTTCACACCTGGATATCCTTTAATGATATCATCCGCTTCAAGGTCTGGAATCCAGGCTTTGGCTCGAATAAGTGCGGTTAAAGCTCCGGACCTGGCAGCTGCCCTCTTCAATTCGGCAATACGGGCTGGTAACATGGCCAACTTCTCAAGTGTTTCTTTAATCAAAGTTGGGGCCGGTTTGTTGTAAGCTGCCGTGCAAATAGCCCGCTGCGACCCAGAGTACGGCTGTTCAACCAACGTATATGCCGCTTTGAGCTTCATGCGCATATCTGTACCAAGATGAGCAATCCGGGTGCCTGTCACGGTTTAACATTAGCATTCTGGTCAAAGATAAGGTTCAACAAGTTATACCAAATATATAAAGGACACACTTACCAAAGATTGCAGAAGTCATGGCATTAATTTGCCGTTTCAAACCAGCCAATTCCTCTGCAACCGGTTTCAAGGCAGCCTTGGCGTCTTCGGCACTCTTTATTAAACCGGATTTCTCGATCTCCCATTCAGCACGGTCTTTGTTGAAAGATTCTTTGAGTTTTTCCATGGCGGCTAGGGCTTTCGTCAGCTCCTCTTTGGTTTTCGTGGCTTCTTCTTGTTGGGACTTCACATTGTTTTGCAAATCAATGTTTCGGGCCTCTTTATTCCTCAGATCAGACTGCAAACATTGAAGATATATCAAATGACATGATACATACATATTTTAAGTACAAATCGCATAACAGGCTATGCACTTCGTACTTGGGGGCTAATGCCTATTTGCTCTAAATTGCTACAGTTTATACAAGTCTCCAGAACAATGTAAACATTATCCTTGACACTTGGAGGCTAATGTATGTTGATTCAAAAACGGATGCATGGATTAAAACCCGGATTAACTTGCTAGAGTTAAACCGGCCTTTGGGGGATACGCGGCAGAAAGCTATCTATTTGCTAAAGGGTAAATCTGGTTCTTATCAGTGGCTTAAAGTGCTATGAAGACCCGGGTTATGATTCACATTATAACCCGGCCCTTGGGGGCTATTTGGGCTAGCATTTCCAGACTATGAATTAAGATACAAAGGAGGAAGAAAATACCTCATATTGCCCCTTCATCAAATTTACCAATCCGGCTTCATAATCCCGGTTTGCGTGCAAGCGATTAAAAAAGGCAGAGTGAAGCTCCTCCGCATTAAGATGAGCATAACTTGCTAAATCACTACTCCATTTGCCTTTTTCTCTAGCAGCCTGCTCTTCTTTGGCACTATGTTGAGCCAAAACTACAGGATGGCCAGGAGAGCTATGGCCTATTCCAGTAATAATAACGTCATCACCTTGGCCTTCAGGGTTTTTGGTTGATGATATTGGAATTTCAGCATCTTTCACCGGACTAGCCCGGTTTGGTTCTGCCGGATCAGTATCGGGCGCGGCAGGCTCAGCGTCTATTGGCTCATCAGTATTTTGGCCTTCAAGGGGCGGGTCATCAGAAGTAGCTTCAGGATGAGGGCCTTCCGGTTCATAAGTTTGTTTTGGTTCACCTCTTGGTTCTTCTTCTTCGGCGGCCGGGTCTTCGGGCGGATTGGTGACCCGAGCTTTCTTGCTGGGTCTGGCTTTGGCCCTGCAAACAGAATAAAAGAGGATTAACATCTTATTCAAAGAATTTATGACGCATTGAAAGGAAAGGTTTTTACAGCTTACCCAGCCACAGTTTTCAAAGGGGGGAGTTGAGTTGCTATCGATTCACCAGAAGATGAAGGAGGTGTCACCTGATAATTTGAATCGGATAGATTAAGAGGCTGTCTGAAATAACCTGCCTTGGGGTAAGAATGGTCAGAAGTAGGAGAGACCTCAGACCGGCGCTTCCGAACCGGGGTATCAGGTAAACCGGCTGAAGTGACTTGCTGGCCACTGTGCCGGGTTGTCCGGCGAGCTTCATGCTACTGAGTCTTCAAAATAAATGTTGGATCCAAGTGAGCAAGAGGATGAGAAAAACTTACTTTCCGGACTGCTTGGCGAGTTTTTTGTGTTGGCATAGAGTTTGAACCGGAGGAAAGGGTAATTACCTCCACATCATCAGCCGACTAGCTTCTGCGTCCTCCCGAGGAAGATCATTGTTAATGAGATGCATGAAAAGAGAGCCAAGTGAGTCAAGTTCTACCTCAACTTCTGCATCATCAGTGTCATCATCAAGCTCCATGTTGATCCGGTCAGCCGTTTTTCGTTTTGACGTTCGTTTTACGGCTTTGGTTTTGGGGCGGGATGGCTTGACCACTTTATCCCCAGTCGGCTTTGCCGCTTTTTCTACGGTTTTCCGTTTCCAGAAGGGGTCATCACCCTACATACACAGAAGAAGGATTACAGGTTGTATAAGCTAAAAATATTAGAGATAAAAAGGAAGTATAATGCTTACAGCAGGCGGTTTGTTCTTGGCATAGAAGGGACTCAGACCGGTTTGACTATAGATCAGTTCCGATTCATTCAGAATCTTCTTTACACCTTCAGTGACTTCTTCCTCAGATAATTGAAGGTTGCAATGGCGTTAAGGGTCGTCAACCTCACCGGTATACTCACACATTAAACCGGAACGCCGGCTTAGTGGCAAGATACTCCAGGATATCCAACAGCGCACAAAGTCCACGCCTGTTAAACCGTTCGCCATAAAGGCCCGGAGTTTGGCAAGTTGAGGGGCATATTTCGCCCTTTCTTAAGAGCTCAGGCGTTGTGGCACTGGATGGGCGTTGGATAATCTGTGATCACAAAAGTCGGGGAGGGGATTTTCATCTTCAGGGGATGTATCTCTGCAATAAAACCAAGTTTGGTTCCATTCCTTTGGAAGGTTGTGCAATTTGGCATGAGGAAATTCAACCTCTTTCTGCTTTTGAATTGAGACACCCCCAAGTTCAGTGTTAGGGCCATTTACAAATTCTGTGCGCCGGTTTAAATGAAAGAAGTCCCGGAACAGCTCGGCGGTTGGTTCTTCTTGTAAATATACTTCACAGAAGACATGGAAGTTGCATAAATTGGAGATCGAGTTGGGACCAATATCTTGAGGATGAAGTTGGAAGCTGGCAAGTACATCTCGGTAAAATTTTGACCCTGGCGGTTTGAAGCCACAGCTTATGTGGTCAACAAAGACAACCACCTCACCCTGCCTTGGGGTTGGAGGATTTTCTATTCCTGAAACTCGCCATTTGATTTCAGTTTTCTTAGCCAAAGTGCCAATGCTGACCATATCATTCAATTGTTCCTCTTTGACCCGGGAATGAGCCCAGTTGCAAGCGGTGAATTGCTTGGCCATCGTGGAACAAACAAGCTGGAAACAAAAGGCCAGTTTATAAATCACACAGGATAACATACAAGATGTAAGGGAGTAAAATATGCCCTGATAGGGGACATGGCATAAACCGGAGATCAATGCAATAATGCATAAAAGGTAGTACCACGACAGGGGTACTCAGACACTGTTAAGCCGGAATATAATTATGGAGGTAAAAGGCTCTTCCGGTTAATCAGAGGGCTGATGGTATAAATTGCTTATACAAAATTAAATCGCCTATGATGGTGTGAGGAGAAACAGATTTCACAGAGGTATGCGAAATTTTCGGATCTAAGATAAGACAGAAAAGTAAAAATAATTGGATCTAGAAAGGGTGAAGAACCGAAGCAACTTATGAAGGACTAGATCAGTTCTTTGCACATAAGGGTTGTGGTGATAACAGAAGATTAGCTACGGCAAGGAGTACGTCAGGTACGAAGTGTTCACCTAAAGGCCAAGGAAGAACAACACTAAAAGCTCTGATGAACCTCAAGAACAGCGAAGAGCGAGGAAACCCTAATGGATCTAGGAAAGAAGGGGGAAAGGACTTACTGCGACCGCGAAAGCAGCGGAAGGGCGCTGAGGAACTCTGGTGCGAACAGGTTGATGCAGCGGCACGGCGAAGCAGAGGCGAGGTTCGAAGATGGCGGCGGCGCTCGAGTGTGGGGTCGTCGAGAGGAAGAAGAAGAGATGAATGGGTAGCGGAAAGAAAAGAAAGGGGTCCTCTGCCCCTATTTATAAGGCAAAGTGATAAAACGGCAAGTGCGAGAATCGAGGAGCCCAAAAATGGATAAATTAATAAAAGTGTCGTCTCGGTGACTGAATACACATTAAATGAAGGTAATCGTCGACATCAACGGATAGATGACGTCAGGGCGGTTTATCATAATCTGGGAGTATGACGTCACGGCGGTTTACAAGATCAAGGTGAAGATATGAGGGAAGAATTTTTCTAAGTGTAGAAGATTGACATGAACAAGTTCAAACCAATCCGGGGCCTAATGTTGGGGATATTACTACTGGAGGTAAACCGGCCTTATGTAGCTGGGTTAACTCCTTGAAGATTAGAAGACCATGAAGATGCAAGGATGATGGCGCTTCACGAAGGCCCAAGGCCCAAAGGCGGGTTAAAGCCTATAAATGTAAACCGACCTAGTCATGTAACTTGTATTATAAGATACGAAGGATAGAGACCGAACCGGATACGTTTATGATCCGGCTTCGGGACTCTGTAGCCCGGCAGACGTCAACCTATGTATATAAAGGGACGACCCGGCCGCAGTTTAGGGACAGACAACAACTCGAGAGCCAGACAAAGCGGATTCGCTCCCTGACCTTCGAAACCCTAGCAATACCAATCACAACTAGACGTAGGCTTTTACTTTCCTTGAAGGGGCCGAACTAGTATAAAATCCCCGTGTCCTCTTGTCCGGTTTAACCCGTTTGAGCTAACCCGTAGCGATGGCTCCACGACTAAGTCCTTTTACAAGGACATCTGCCATGACAAACCCACGACAGCAGCCGAGCTGGAGGAGGTTGAGGAGCAATGCAGGATGAAGAGGATGGGAGATTCCACAAGGAGTTGACTGTAGTTTTCTTTTTCTTTTTAGAATTTCTTGTAATATTGATGTCTGATTAATTTCGGTTGAATTTAACTAACAACAGTGAACTTAACAATTACCAAATCTAACATTGAGGAACTCACAATTACCAACCCAGTAACTAGTAACTACGAGTCGGTCAAGTCAAACCAACCGGTCCGGTTAACCCGACGACCGGTGATAGATCGATCTCCTCCTCCCCTCTCCCTCTCCCCCACTAGTCCGTCCCACTCTCCTCCGCGGCCATGGATCCGGCCCCCGATCCGCCCGCCGCCGACGAGGCCCTGGCGGCGCTGTCCCTCCGCGGCGCCGACCTGCCGGCGGACTTCGCCTCCGCCGGCGGCGGCCACGAGATCGCCGAGGAGGAGGACGAGGACGACGAGGGGTACGTGACGGCCGCGTCCAGGGGCGGGAGCAGCACGGCCGCGTCCCGGCGGAGGGAGGAGTTCGAGGGGCTCGAGGAGGAGGAGGAGGACGCCTACGGCGACGCCGGCCCGCCCAGCCCCAGCAGCAGCGGCTACGCCGGCGAGCGGGGCAGCAGCGTCGCCTCCAGCGCCGGCGCCGGCGGCGGCATCGAGGAGGCCGAGCCCGACCCCGCCCCACCCCTCGCCCCCGGCGCCGAGGACTGGGCCCGCGGCAAGAAGCACGCCGACGAGGTCCTTCTCCTCTTCTTGTTTCTTGAGCTACTTCAATCATCTAATCATGGATCAGTCTTCCCTCAATACATATCCATGCTCACTCGTGAATGTATTTATGGATCTAAAAACTACCAAACCTGCAGTACCTAATTTCCAAACTTCCGTTTTCTACTACCTTTTCGGTGACCTTGGTGGCATTCAAGCCAAGTTTGCACGCGCCGCAGTAGCTGCTACTGCTGGAGGTGTAGGTGTTTGTGTGATCTCAGCCTGAATGTGTTTCATCCATGATGTTCCAGGATGATGGTTCAGCTTCATGGAGGAAGAGAAAGAAGCATTTCTTCATTCTAAGCAACTCCGGCAAGCCGATATACTCTAGGTAAAATCACTTAGGAATCGGAATTAGTGATAGAGTTTATCAAGAATTGCTGCACTTTCTCAGGTAAAACCATAACATCACATTTCCTTCGTCTGGTTCAACTTCTAGGTATGGAGATGAGCACAGGTTAGCTGGGTTTTCTGCTACACTGCAAGCGATTGTTTCTTTTGTGGAGAACAGGTATGCTTTTCCGCCTTTCCTGATTGCAATGATTAGTGTCCTTAACCCTTTCCTGTGGCTGTACTGAATTTTCTTGGTGTTGTTTCTTCTTATCCAGTGGTGATCATATCAAATTTGTGAGAGCTGGAAAACATCAGGTCAGATGGCCTTCCATGTCCAAAATTTACTCTGTTCTTGTAATCTTACTTCAGGATAATGCATCATGCGCCTGAACAATCAGACACCACTAACATGGGCATTTCACTGGAAATCCCTTTGATGTATTCTAAGTTGATTTTACGCTGTTCTTTCAGATAGTTTTCCTTGTCAAAGGTCCCATATATTTAGTTTGTATAAGTTGCACTGAAGAGACGTTTGAAGGATTGAGGGGCCAACTAGAGCTCATGTATGGTCAGGTGCTTCCACTGTTGCATTCATCTTAACACATTTGAATTTCTTGCATTTTTATTGTAATTATTATACAGTCTTGCGTTTCCATTCTTATGCTGATTTCTGTCTGAAAACACAAATTTGCAGATGTTGCTTATATTGACAAAGTCGGTCAATAGGTGCTTTGAGAAGAATCCTAAATTTGACATGGCACCACTTCTAGGTGGCACAGATGCGGTTTTCCTATGTCTTATACGCGCATTCAGCTGGTTAGCTTGTTTCCTTTTTCTTTCTATGGATTCCCATCTTAATACATTTTGGACTTTAGTGTTTAGTTGAAATCTTATTGAACCATTCTACAGGAATCCTGCTACATTTCTTCATGCATACACATGCCTTCCCCTTGCCCAATCAACAAGACAGGCTGCTAGCGCAGTTTTGCAGGACATTGCTGATTCGGGAGTTCTGTTTGCACTGTTGATGTGTGATCACAAGGTTTGTCCAATTTGCTGCCATGACTTCCATTTTCATACTAACCCCATTTGACATTTTCATCTTACTGTACTGAAGTCATGCTTATTTTGTAAGATGTAACATTTTTCATATTATAGTTACTTCTGAAAACTCTTTAGGTGCCACTTGCACTTTCCAGAGCTTCATATAACATGGGTATAAAACTTTATTGTCAGTCTGTCAGTCAGTTACGTCTTTTACCATATGTCCATATCCAAAGTGGGATTCCACATTTCTGAGAACTTCTGTAGAAATCTTTTTTTAGAGTTAATGGCCTTCCGCGAATAGTCTACGGGTTTTTGTGCTCTGTAGCTTGCCAAAGGGTGCCAGTACCATTTAAGGCACCAAACTTTATCCATATCAAATATTCCACTTGTGGTTGCTAGTGTTTGGAGACATTTAACGCAAATCATTTATTTTCTTTAGTCCTCTATTTGTCTGTGAGAGCTACATTTTTTTGTTAATTTCAGGTTTGTCCAATTTCCTGTCAAAACTTCCATTGTGCTACTTAGTTCATTTGACTCTTTAATCAAAGTGTCCTGGAATCCTGCTTATGTGCTAAAATGTAACACATTTCTTATTATAGTTACATTTTAGATTCCACTTGACCTTTCTAAAGGTTCATACAACAGTATCATAAATCTTACTTTGTCGTCAGTCAATTAGTTTGTCTTCCACCATATCCAAGTTGATATGCCACATTTCTTTGAATTCTGTAGAAATATTGCCATTTTTATTCTTTGGTATCAGATGTTTTCGATCTCTTCAGTAGACTCAACGACTTCTGTGTTCTGTAGCTTGACGAACGGTACCAATACCAATATGGATTGCTCTCATGCTAATGTTAGTTATTATGTGCTTCTAGTTCTAGCCAATTTTGCGTCTGCCATCCCATCACGAGAAACAGAACTTTGGCCATTGCCAAATATTACACTTATGATTGCAACTTTGCAAGTCTATGGAGATGGATACATAAATCTTATATTTTTGTTAGTCCTCTGTGTTCATGTTTCTGAGAGCTATGATCTTGGTTAATTTTCAGGTTATTAGTCTTGTGGGAGCACAAAAGGCAACTTTGCATCCTGATGATATATTACTACTTGCAAATTTCATATTGTCCTCCGAATCTTTTAGGTAATCATCACATACTATCTGAAATGAAAAACCTTGACCTACAAGCATCTTACAAGATTTGTCTGTTTAACGCAGGACTTCGGAGTCTTTTTCACCCATATGCTTGCCAAGATACAATCCTATGGCCTTCCTATACGCTTATGTTCATTTTTTTGATGTGAGTAAAATAGGTGCATCTGAATATGCATGTTCACTTAAGTGTGCCGGCAATATCCTCATTATGAGAATTATGATGCATGTCTTACGACACAGATGCAGACTTGTAGAAGTTTATATGCACTGCTGATTAAATTTTATTTATTAGTTTCGGTTTGAGAAAGTCATTTTATTATATGAACTAATCTTTTCTCTATGGCAGGAAAATACTTACTTGACTCTTCTTACTCCGAGATCAGATGCCTTCTTTGATTTGAAAGATTCAAGGTGAGGTACACATTAAACTGTGTAACACTTAGTTAAAGTATCACAAGATAATGAGTGAATGCTGCCTAATATAATATGTATTGGAACTGAGACAACTACTCTTTTGTCAACGATGTCTAGGGCCCGCATTCAGGATGTTCTATTGAAATCAAATGTCCTTCTCGAAGTC
Organism: Triticum dicoccoides; assembly: GCF_002162155.2. Lineage (NCBI taxonomy): Eukaryota > Viridiplantae > Streptophyta > Magnoliopsida > Poales > Poaceae > Triticum > Triticum dicoccoides. Next base: position 764,279,073 of record NC_041384.1, on the reverse strand, counting down.
CAAAGGTCTTTACATGAGAATGTTCTGCGTGTTGAAGATGTCCCCATTGATCCTACTTCTCAATCTACATCAGCTCCTGCACAGTCTTCTCAAGGCCTAAATTCCCAACCATTGTCTTCTGATGAGGCAATTGGTGGACCAGCTGGACTTTGGCATTTTATATACAAAAGTGTCTACCTTGACCAGTATGTATCGTCTGAGTTTGCCTTGCCCATAAGAAATCCCAAGCAACAGAAGAGGTATTGAATATTGATGACAGTACATTATTTACTTCTGTATTAGTGAACTGTCTTTGAGAGAATATCTGATGTGTGCAGATTGTACAAGGCTTATCAAAAGGTTTATGCTTCCATGCATGATAAAGCAACTGGTCCGCACAAAACTCAATTCAGAAGAACTGAGGATTATGGTGAGTTACACAGGCGCTCCACAACTTACTTCCTTGTGTTTAGAATTTTGATTGGATTGTTTCTGTTAGTTGATTCCCCGAGTTATACTTCTTGTTATATAATGTGTTGGTAAGCAACTATAGAAATATGCAAATCGTTCTCAGTGTATTTTGCTGCTTTGATAGCCAATTAGCCACATATGCTATTGGGATCATTTGTCTGGAAACAAAGGGATGTATAAACTGAATTTGCAGAATAATGAAGACAGATTTGATCAAGCTCCACTCATGTCCATAACTCTGATATATGCTAGTGTCTGGGGGTATATTTGAACTAGAAACTACTCCCTCCGTTCCACAATGTAGTGTGTATAGATTTTTTGAAAAGTCAAGCTTTATAAACTTTGACCAAGTTTGTAGAGAAAAATATATACATCTAGAATACCAAATACGTATTCTTAGATACATCACATGACGTGCTTTCATATTTTATATATTTGATATTGTAGATATAAATAATTTTCTCTATAAAATTGGTAAAATTTTGTGAAGTTTGACTTTTCAGAAAATTTATATGCACTACATTATGGCCATTTGATGACATCTTCAACCTTCGAGAGAGATGAAGCTATTACCTTTTATTCTAGTTGCTACATGATTCTAAGACGCACATTTTTCTCATTCACATGATGTGATTGTGCGATCTCAACTTCTGCAAGCAAAGCTATTTAACGAAGCTCTGTTCTGAAACCATGAGGCATATAGTATGCAGGGAATTAATATCTTGTATCTTTTCTGTAAGACCAGTTTTTGAATGTTTACAAATACAGGCACATGTGCAGTATGCTGTTCTATTTTATGTTGAATTGGAAACACTTAATTCAAACACCTAAAACCATTCAGTAGTACCATCCGTTCTGCTCACAGACACATACCCATACTCCCATAGGGATATGAGCTGCTAGCTGTTATGGGCACCAGATATGTCTCTACTTGCTGCAGTCGTGGTTCTGTGTCATTGATGTCCTAGGGGTTTTCTCGAATTTTACTAGCTCAAGTGTGATGCTATTTCCTATTTGCCTATGTGTGCCACAGTTACTTTGTTACATAATTTCCCTTTCGTTGCAGTTATGTTGAGCTGGATAACCCAGGATTTTGAGCTGTATGCAGCCTTCAGCCCACTGGCCGACAAGGTTGGCATCTGCCACAAACAGTTCAGCAATACTATCAATCCGTTATTTATCACCGTGTAATAACCTGTTGGATCTTACTTTGAGCACACGCATTTTGCAGACCCAAGCGATCAAGATATGCAACAGAGTATGCCAGTGGATCAGGGATTTAGAGGACAGAGTGTTCATATACGGAGAAAGCACCATTGCCTGGTGATATTTTGTCTTGTATGTAAATTCATGTACTTTTTCTTTTGCCTCTTCCGTCGAATGATTTCATGATTCATGTACTTATCATACCGACACAGGCAATACCATCACTGTTGGGGAGATGTATGAGGTTTGTCTCTGTAACATTCACAAATGTGGTCTGTTTTATTCATGATGATCATTTTTCAAGACAAGTTCAAGCCAATAATTGGTTTTCCATCTGCATCTCGTCGATGGGATCGGGTGCCATTTCTCATTTATGCGGCCTGTAACCTCCTAATTCCCCATGGAATCCAGATTTACATCATGTATATGGGTTTGAAGAAACTGTTTCTTTTCTTTTCTTCTGTATGTTCAATCAATTCAGAAAAAGTTCAGTCTACAAAGATTACAAAACTTTTCATGGTAGCTGTCACCTTGATTTCCGCCTGAGATAAGTCTGAAAATACATGAATTCCGAAGTATCGTCGACGAGTAGAAAATGAGAAGAGCCGCTACCATGGCCCCCAACCCATGGGAGCACGAGAGCCTGAAGGCGCCGATATGACGGGGCTGGGGATTGGCTGCACAGGTGGCGGGTTGCGCCACTGCGGCACTGGCCCTGCCACCAGCAGGTTCTCCAGGAGAGGCCCTGCCTCCATTACCGCCTGCAGCAGCTGCCCCCTTTGTGGCAATGGCCTCTTGGCCGCCAGCTGCTCGAGCACCGCCGCGGTCCTGTTGTCATCGATGGCAACTGGCGCGCTCCTGATATCTATGGCGATGGCTGTGCTCCTGTCAACGGCGGTGCTGGCCTCGAGCAAGGCGGCCGGCGGGGAGAAGGTTGGGACGCTGGCGCCTGAGTCGCAGCTGCTTGACGTTGTCGCGGCCAGCAGCAGGTGCTGCCGGAGCTGGTCAAGGTGCTGCTGGAGCTGGTCGCGCTCCTCGGCCGTGCGGCGCACGAGCTCCACCAGGGCGGCGATGCTCTGCTCCTTGCGGCGCACCTCCTCCTTGGCCGCCTCCAGCTCCGCCGTGGCCGCGGCCAGCCTCCGCCTCACCTCCTCCACGATCTGCATGGCACGCCACGGGGACAAAGATTAAACGAAAGGACCCAATGGAAGATCACCAAAGGGCTTCAACGTCTGCTCAAGATCTACAGACGATCTCACTAGAGTGTCAATCAACAACCATTAGAGAAGAAGGCGGAGAGAAGAATTAAGATGGCCGGCGAACCTCTTGGTCTGGGTAAGAAGTAGATTGGAGATCCGGCGGGAGCAGCGGCGTCGGCGGCCAGAGGGAGAAGTCGCCGAGCCCGAGCGGCAGCTCTTGGTCCATGGCCATTGATCTCTCCCTTCCTTTGGGATTAGGATGCCTGCCTTGTGGCAAAAGAAGAAGGCATGGTGAGTAATAATAAAAAGGCAGCCGTAGAGGGAGATGGATAGGAAGGGAGGACAGATGGTGTACAGCCAGCGCCACGAGTCAATGTGGTTTTTCCTCCCTTCCATACACGGCGGCCGTGTTTCCATTCCCGAATGCAAACATTTGGAATGTGCCATCACGCCTTCCTATTATCTCCTCTATAGACGAGAAACACGAGATATAGCAGTAAAATAAATTGCATGGTGAAAGCTATTAGTATTTAATAATTAATTAATTACATTACAGTAAAAACGGAATGAGATTATGAGAAGATGCTGGTTGGCTGGCGGAAGGAAGAAAGGACCGTCCTCGCCGTTACTCTTTCCGTCTTCCCTTTTGCCCTTTTCACCTTTGTGTCTCCTTCCTTTCCTCGTGTTGGGCCCTCCCACGTACGCAAACCACGTACTCTCTCCTTTGACCGTCCCGCACGCGTACGTGCGTTAGGCCCGACCACGTACGTACCCTGGAGCAAACTTTGCGTGCTTGCCGGCCGTCCGTCACGCCGTCAACCGACACAAAACTACCCAATGCAGTACGCACGAGCTGATCAAAAAGTTACGCGGACACAGTACAAAACAAGAACGGAGACGCCGCAAGTTGTGTATAGGTACGCACGAACGGACGGTGCAGCACACCAACTTCTCCCAAAGAGGCTTTGTCAAGCTCGAAGAAGTGAATGCCAGTCTCAATATGTCTCGTCCGCCGATGTTGCACCGGGTTGACTGTTATGTAAACAGCAGAGACCCTGCAACAACCGACGACGGGCTGATGAAGCTCCTGCAACAACTGGCAACTAAGATAGTATCAAATATCCCCGAGAAAAACACAAAAACCGGTGGTAGAACGTCCAGTGTCGGGGCATCAGAATACGCTAGGAGTGTGGAAGGTGAGGATGGGTAAATGTGTAGCCCAAGATCCACAGTGCCCTTAAGGTAGCTAAGGATGAGTTTGACAAGATCCACACTGTGGAAGGTGAGAGGAACGCGGAGCGTGCATGAGCAAGGTATTGGTTATACTACAACAAACAGTACAACACGTACGGTAGAGAAACAGAGGCACTTTCTACAAGGCAATAAAAAAGTGCCTCAGATTACCTCCCTTTAAAGGCCCTTGTTAGCCGGCACTTATGAGGAACGCCTCCAAAATATGCTTAATTGCTGGCATTCTGAGAAAGTGCAGCAATATGTAATAGCTTACGGGGCGTTTTGTAAAACACCACTTGAGATTTAGAGGCATTTTGAGAAAACTCTGTAATATCAAAGCGTAGGGGGCATTTCAAAAATTGCCAGCATGCAGCTTTGAAGGCATTCTAGAGGAAAACGCCTCGAAAGCTCGTTTAAAATTTTCAGTTAACCCCCTGTTGTAACAAATATGTCCTGTGAGGCCTTCCACTCGGGCGGCCAGATGGACACGTACACTATACAAATAAACTTCCTTTTTTTCAAACTTCCTTGACAACTACTCCCTCCGTTCCGAATTACTTGTCTTGGATTTGTCTAGATACGGATTTATCTAGACTCATTTTAGTGCTAGATACCTCCGTTCCGAATTACTTGTCTTGGATTTGTCTAGATACGGATGTATCTAGACTCATTTTAGTGCTAGATACCTCCGTTCCGAATTATTTGTCTTGGATTTGTCTAGATACGGATGTATCTAGACTCATTTTAGTGCTAGATACCTCCGTTCCGAATTACTTGTCTTGGATTTGTCTATATACGGATGTATCTAGACTCATTTTAGTGCTAGATACCTCCGTATCTAGACAAATTTAAGACAAGTAATTCGGAACGGAGGGAGTAAGTAGGAACCGATGGTATTGCTTGTTGGCAAAGTCGTCTTCAGGTAAACCCGACGTCCCTAGTTCGAGTCATGCTGCTCGTTTTTTGTTTTTAATTACGCGAGTCACTCCTAGTTCGAGTAGCCATTTATTTAGTCCCATACCGATCGACTACCGAGGTAAACTTTAACTGGTTTAAAAGAGGAGCCGCATATTTTGTTATAAAAATTCCTAAGCGGTAACAGTTTGTGGAGTTGATTTTTTTTTTTGAGACAAATTTGTTTGTGGAGTTGATGAACTGTGCTGTTTGTGATTGATTGATGATTGATGATGATGGGCCTTGGGCCCGACGGATCTATAGTGGCCAGAGAATACCATAGCATACGAGAGCTAGCTACGAGAGCTAGCTAGCTGGGGCAGGATGAATTTGTATCTCAAGTGGGGACTTTACGCAGCGTTTACCGGAAACGCCCGCAAAGCGCCGGAGCTTTGGAGGCGCTTTCAAAATGCCGCAGAACGCCAGACCTATGGAGAAACGCCACAAAAGATATACGAAGGCGTTTTAGCAAAATCGGTTTTGCTAATGAATTTTTGGATAACTAATTTACACTGAAACACGTTTGGGTTTGGAAAGGATAAAACTGGCTTGTACATTTCCTTATTTGGGTAGGAGGATACCGATTCACTTCTCCTCCCCTTGCCTTCTCTCTCTTACTTTCCCCAATTTTGGCCATTGATGACGACTTCCCAAAAGCTTCGACTCCAGCCGCTCCAGCCTGTGATTCCTCTTCCGTCGTTCGTCCTCACCGCCAGACACCGGCGCCCTCCTCCCGTCGGGACGGCCTCGACGACTCCGCGCGCGGAGGCTTTCCCTGGTCGCCTAGGCCGACTCTGCTCGGCGAGATCTGCTCCTCGAGCTCATCCCGTAGGTCCGCCGCCCCTGGGCGACCTCCCTCATCGGCCTTGCACAGGCTTTGCTCGGGGAGAGGTTCTTCTCAAGCTCATCCCAGATGTACGCCGCCCCTTGATGCTGGCCGTCCAGTAGCATCCGCACATGGAAGTTCAGATCTCAAAAGAGTGCTCGACGCCGCCCACCCTGATAGCGGCCATGTCGGGGCTGGAGGTCAAGCGTGAGGACTATGATTCGGCGGAGCAGGTAAACATTTCTTCTTTGTTTGCATTTCAAGGTCGAATTATTTGAGCTGGGAGCCATTTTTCTTATGGAATGACAAATTTATTGCACACAGTTGTACATAAAATAATTTAGCATTACTATCATCTTATAATACAGAACGGGAAGTTTTGGAACCTATAAATTGATGAAAAATTGTAACAATTATTATTGTAATGAATCTATAAATAAAATTTAAAAAATAATATTGTAATGCTCAATCATCTTCTGGTTGTTGAGCGAAACGCTGTTGATGATTACTCCACAACTGTCGAGCAATGCCTGCACGAACTCTCTCACCAGCAGCTCGTTCATCTTCTCTTGCTTGCCCTCTAACTTGCTGATCACCATGGTCAACATGTTGTTGTGCTTCCCCATGCTCATAAAGCTCGAACAACTCATCATGATGATTAACCTTCCGGATGAAGTTGTGGATAATACAACAAGCCATAACAATTTTGACTTGTGTTTTATATGGATAAGGAATTCCTCCTTTCCTACTTAAAATTGGAAAGCGAGCTTTTAGAACACCAAAAGTTCGCTCAACAACATTTCGTAGTTGTGCGTGCAGATGATTGAACATATCTTTCTCAGTAGTATATCGTCTATTACTTCCACGGAAAGAAGCAATATGATAACGATCTCCACGGTACGGGGCAATAAATTTTGGAGTATTTGCATATCCAGAATCAACAAGATAAAATTTACCTGCACGTAAGGTTTGATAGCACGGTCAGAATCTTTATGTAATAAGATTAATCAATATATAGTTCATATATTTGAACTTTTACCTTCGGGAACAAGAAAACCCCCACTAGTAACAGCCCATCTTAGAACTGCTTGATCTGACGCAGAACCTTCCCATCCAGCAGCGACATATGCGAATGTCATGTCAAATGACACTGCTGCCATTACATTTTGAGAGGGGTAACCATGCCTATTTCTATAAGGAGTTTGCTTATCTAGCCTGATTTTTGCCTCAATGTGTGTCCCATCAATTGCTCCTAGGCAATTCTGTTGGGATTTTTGTTAGTCAAACAATGAAGTTTAAGTTTCCATGACATAGTATTTAATCATATTTAAAAGTAACATGTGTTTGCGATAGGAAAATACCTTGAAATATGGGTAGAACCTTGCATCACCCAATATTTTCGCTGGGATTTCATTCCTTGGATCTGTTATGCAAACATCACGCAACCCATTTATGGCATCTAAAACAATGTTGAAGTGTCGGCTGATTGGTTCACTAGAATGCTGATATCTATCTTGGATGACACAGTTCCTAACATTGTGACCAATGGTATGTAGAAACATGAGTAGTTGTTCGTCCACTGTCATTCGCTTTGTATCCTTCAGTAAGCCTCTCTCACACAAAGCATCTCGCAGCAAGTAGAATATGTGCTTCTCAAGACGAATTTGTTCGTAAAATCTAACTGGATGTCCCCCTAGCAACTCTTTTGTTTTCTGGGCACCAGTTAATATGGAGGTGTTACGAAGTGTTTTGAATAACCTTGTGAACAACACATCACGAAACATGGACACTGCAGAAATGTTATTAATAAGAACTTGCTCGGAATCAAAAAATTCATCATCTGGCACATACAAACTGTTCATGGTTCCCTGCACAGTGTACACTATTGATTGTATCATCTCAGAATAATATTTTATAAGATATATAAAATAGTTGGAAATGAACTTTCTCAAACTGAAAGTACAGTTGATTGTTGCAACACAAACTGACAGAAAAAGCAATGGAAATTGTTCTCTAAATACATAAAACGACAATTACTGAAATCAAATAATGCTGTATTACAAAATAACTAAGGATCAAGAATCCAAAGCTTTCGAGTTTCTTCATCCATCTCAATGAAAATGGTGTGTTTGTCACCATCTGTAAATGCTTTTACTACTTTCAGTTTTGTGCTAGCATCGAGGCTACCCATACTATTTAGTACTGACATGCATGATTTAACCGAGTAAGTGTCATTTTGTTCTGCTGTTTTTTTCTTTGCTTCAACAATGCTGAGTGATGCATCTGCAAGACGATCAATTGCTGTTATGGCATCATCAGCTGTACTTTTTTGTCCTCTTGTAGTTTCTTTTGATCCACTTCCAGGGAATTTCCTTTTTTCTGGCTCAATGGCTGTCGACTTCTTAGTGAACACACCAGGGGAGCCATTGTTTTCATCAGACTCGATTTCATGTACTTCAACATCCTTATTGAGATCAATTTGAGATGATTTAGTTGTGCATGAACCATCTTTCCCTTTGCTAGATACAGCACCAACTCCAGATGCCGTTGAACTAGCACATATTTGTTGAAGATCTTCCCAACTAGGCCACACCTTTTCTCGATATTCTTGGAGTGACTTATCCTTCTGCAAGTTGTTAATTTTTTTATTAATAAATATAATATACCAATTTTATATGAATCCTACTCGCACAAACTTAACTCAATTAGTTCCTCCCAAGTTTCTTCTGAAGCTTTTATCATTTCGTCATCGTCGTCCCAACCAAATCCAGTCAGTTTAAGAAGTCTATCCATGGCAGCATAGCAACTCCTGTAGTACTTATGGCGATTTTTCAGTTGTTGTAATTCAAGTTTGTCTACTCTTGAATCACTGAATTGTTTTAAGATATCACGCCATGCTTTCTTTGTGTAACCTGTTCCTTCTTTCCCTCCGTGTAAAGTTTGATCTTTCATTATAGTGAGAAGTATTTTGTCCTCCGAAGATTTCCATACATGCCTCTTTTTATCTGGGTTTTATTTCCTATTTTTGTGGTCCTTCTGATCATCCATATTTATCTACAAGAAAATAAAAAATTTAAATGAGTATGTGATTGACAAACTTAATTTCTCTTGACATTTCAAAACCTCCAATTTAAAGTTGTACTTACAACAAGCCATATTGCAAAGTGAGTTATTTGGTTGAGAAGAACACTATTAAGTGGAAGAAATGAACATGATAATAATATTTCAACTGCATTCATGTGATCTCTTGGCGTGAATTCTTCTGATTGCAGTAGACCAATGGGGGTCTAGGACTGAGCTAATCTTTAATGTTTTACCTATGACAACACTTACTACTAATTGTTTGATTTCTACGTGTATTCCTATGTTCTTTTCACAATGCAGGTCGACAAAGGAACTGATGGCTTGTATTTCAGTGATCTACTGTTGGCTTACCATTTATTTTTATAGAGGTAAAGCTGCATGTGCATGTTGAATTTAAATTTGAGGGCCCCTTATATCCAGGAGTACACGATTGGCCTACATACTAGACTATGATACATGTGTATACAATTTAGACTACAGCACAAACATACATACTTATATCGCACAGTTCAGATTGGCCTACTGCCTATTAATACCATATAAATATATAATTAGAGTTAGCGTGCCATTTACTCTTTTTTCATATCTGGCGTTTACCTGGTTTCCATGTACAGCAGCAAGTAACTAGTGTAGTGGGTTTCTTTTATAATCAAACAGAGATGTGTTTCCAATTTGAGAGAGGAGGGGACAAATTGCCAAGTTGGTGGTTCTAGTTTCATCTACGAATTGGCTATCTCAGATTACCGGAGTTTTTTTCTTTCTGCAAAATGAGCTTCATTACCAAAAAATGAATCGATGAACAATACCATGAATTTGTAGATCTACAACTTATACGTACGAATTTGTTGATTAGGATGATTGATCGATGAACATTACCATGAACTCTGTACATCTACAACTCATATGGACCAATTTGTTGATCAAGATGATTGATCGATGAACAATACCATGAAATTTGTACATCTACAACTTATATGGACTAATTTGTTGATCTGGATGATTGATCAATGGACAATATCATGAAATATGTACATCGACTACAACTTATATTGACAGGATGATTGATCTTACCAGGGTCGTGCAACTTGATTGAAGATGGGAAGATGATGAGAACCGCCTGATGAAGAAGCCGCTGAGAACCAGCGCCAGCGTCTCCCAGCCAGCGCATGTGAATGGAATTGACGGCCAGCCAGTTTTATTAGCGATGGGGCCTGTATATAAGCAATGAAAAAGGCGCGAGGGCGAGCAGCAAAACGCAGAATTGGCGCCAGAAAAGTTGTTGAGAAGCGAGCGGGCGGGAAAAAGTTGTTGCGATCACGCATATAGCAACCGCGTTTGTGGAAAAACGCCTATAAGCTCGTTTTTCTATAAGCCCGAAATCTTGGGTTGTACAGTTCCAAGTTTCCTATAAACATGGATTTGTTATAGTAGCCAAACGAGGTTTTGTTCGGTTGAACCGTTTTCCTGGTTTATAGAGTACGGATTCTATATATACCTTCTATCCAAACAACTCCTTAGTGGCATTTTAGAACGCCTTCGAACAGCGGACGCGCTGTAGTGAAATTGTATGGTTATCTATCAAATCGCCGTCTCAGATGGATAGTTTAGCAGGGGAGTCAATGGGCATGCGAACGCAGTCAGACATACTGCACCGCTCGATAATATCCAAGGCATATTGCCGCTGAGATAGATGAAGGTCGGGGGAAGAACGAATGACGGCAATGCCTAGGAAGTGAGAAAGAGCGCCGAGGTCGGTCATAGAAAATTCCTGACCTAGAAGAGAGATAACGATAGTTCAGAAAAGAGGGGAAGAAGCCGTGAGAATAATATGGTCTACATAAACAAGAAGATAGACGGTGTGGCTTGTGGATTCATAGAGACAATGTGAGTTATTGCATTTGGACGCGACAAACCCTGGAGGCAGCGAAGCCAGCAAAGCGGGTGAACCATGCGCAAGGAGACAGCCGTGAGACGGGGCGACGGCAATAAACAGTCTCAGTAAGTTTACCATGGAGAACAGGCTGTCTGTGTGCTTTGGGAGGCCCTAGGCGAACTCGGCGACATGGACCCTAACTTTCAATCATACATCTTTAGATTAAAATTTGACTATAATAATTCAACTGACTCATAGATATGCATAAAGCTTATGACCGGGTTGAATGTCCTTTTCTCAAGGAGATTATGCTCAAACTTGGATTTCGTGAGGTGTGGGTAAATTTTATTATGGAGTGTGTCTCTACTGTTGAGTATCGTATTCGGTTTAATGCGGAGGAAAGTGAAAGTTTTAAACCTACTAGGGGTCTAAGGCAAGGAGACCCGCTGTCTCCTTACCTGCTCCTGTTATGCACGGAGGGTCTCACAGCTTTACTAACACATGCGGAAGAAAATGGGAATATTTCAGGAGTAAAGGTTTGCAGAGATGCCCCATCTATCACGAACCTTCTTTTTGCTGATGACTCTTTAATCCTTATGAAAGCAAATTTGCAAAGTGAGGAAACTTTAAAATCAGTTCTAGATTCGTATTGCGCAGCTTCAGGGCAGATGGTCAGTGTCGACAAATCCAACATCTTTTTTAGTCCTAATACGGGAGTGGACACTAGAGAACAAATGTGTACAATTCTCAATATAATGAATGAGGCCTTGAATGACAAATATTTAGGACTGCCGGCCAATGTGGGTTTAGATAAAACCGATTGTTTTCAATACTTAATCGATCGTATTGTTCAGAGAATTAGTGGTTGGAAGGAAAAACTTATGTCAGCTGGAGGAAAGGAGATCTTACTTAAAGATGTTATTCAAGCTATTCCCACCTATGCAATGTCGGTCTTTAAAATTCCAAAAAAAATTGCAAAGGAATTATTGACGCGATGGCGCATTTCTGGTGGGAGATGAGGACAACCAAAGGAGGATGCATTGGATGGCTTGGTGGAAAATGTGTGTACCCAAGAACCAAGGGGGAATGGGTTTTCGGGATATCCATTGTTTCAATTTGGCTATGCTTGCTAAACAGGCTTGGCGTCTTATCGAGAATCCGGATTCTCTATGTGCTATTATTTTGAGAGTCAAATACTATCCTGATGGTGACTTGTTGAACATTGACCTGAAGAAGGGTTCTTCCTTCACCTGGCAAAGTATTATGGCGGGTGTGAGCTCCCTGAAGCGTGGTCATATTTGGTGAGTGGGAAATGGGCAGAATATTGACATTTGAGAGGACGCATGGATTTCGAATTGTGCAAACCGTAAAATTGTTACCCCTAAGGGAGGCCAGTTGTTATGGAAGGTAGAAGATTTGATTGATCCAATCCTAAATAGTGTTGGGGAACATAGCAGAATTTTAAAATTTTCTACGCATCACCAAGATCAATCTATGGAGTCATCTAGCAACGAGGAAGAGAGGAGTGCATCTACATACCCTTGTAGATCGCGCGCGGAAGCGTTCAAGAGAACGGGGTTGATGGAGTCGTACTCGACGTTATCCAAATCACCGATGACCAAGTGCCGAGCGGACAGCACCTCCGCGTTCAACACACGTACAATTGGTAAGATGTCTCCTCCAACTTGATCCAGCAAGGGGGAAAGAGAGGTTGATGAAGATCCAGCAGCACGACGGCGTGGTGTTGGATGCAGCAGGATCCCGGCAGGGTTTCGCCAAGCGCAAGCGGGGAGGAGAGGTGTTACGGAGGGAGAGGGAGGCGCCAAGAGCAAAGGTGCGGCTGCCCTCCCTCCCCCCTCTTTATATAGGGGCCTTGGGGGGTGCCGGCCCTAGGGAGATGGATCTCCAAGGGGGCGGCGGCCAAGGGGTGGCTTCCCCCCCAAGCCCAGTGGGGGGCACCCCCACCCCTAGGGTTTCCCAACCCTAGGCGCAGGGGAGGCCCAAGGGGGGGGGGGGGTGGGCGCACCAGCCCACTAGGGGCTGGTTCCCCTCCCAATTCAGCCCATGGGGCCCTCCAGGATAGGTGGCCCCACCTGGTGGACCCCTGAGACCCTTCCGGTGGTCCCGGTACAATACCGGCGACCCCCGAAACCTTCCCGATGGCCGAAACTAGACTTCCTATATATAAATCTTTACCTCCGGACCATTCCGGAACTCCTCGTGACATCCGGGATCTCATCTGCGACTCCGAACAACTTTCGGGTTACTGCATACTAATATCTCTACAACCCTAGCGTCACTGAACCTTAAGTGTGTAGACCCTACGGGTTCGGGAGACATGCAGACATGTCCAAGACGCCTCTCCGGTCAATAACCAACAGCGGGATCTGGATACCCATGTTGGCTCCCACATGCTCCACGATGATCTCATCGGATGAACCACGATGTCGAGGATTCAATCAATCCGTATACAATTCCCTTTGTCAATCGGTATGTTACTTGCCCGAGACTCGATCGTTGGTATCCCAATACCTCGTTCAATCTCGTTACCGGCAAGTCACTTTACTCGTGCCGTAATGCATGATCCCGTGATCAAATACTTGGTCACATTGAGCTCATTATGATGATGCATTACCGAGTGGGCCCAGAGATACCTCTCCATCATACGGAGTGACAAATCCCAGTCTCGATTCGTGCCAACCCAACAGACACTTTCGGAGATACCTGTAGTGTACCTTTATAGTCACCCAGTTACGTTGTGACGTTTGGCACACCCAAGGCACTCCTACGGTATCCGGGAGTTGCACAATCTCATGGTCTAAGGAAATGATACTTGACATTCGGAAAAGCTACAACAAACGAACTACACGATCTTTGAGCTATGCTTAGGATTGGGTCTTGTCCATCACATCATTCTCCTAATGATGTGATCCCGTTATCAATGAAATCCAATGTTCATTGTCAGGAAACCATGACTATCTTTTGATCAACGAGCTAGTCAACTAGAGGCTCACTAGGGACGTGTTGTGGTCTATGTATTCACACATGTATTACGATTTCCGGATAACACAATTATAGCATGAACAATAGACAATTATCATGAACAAAGAAATATAATAATAACCATTTTATTATTGCCTCTAGGGCATATTTCCAACAGTCTCCCACTTGCACTAGAGTCAATAGTCTAGTTACATTGTGATGAATCGAACACCCATGCAGTTCTGGTGTTGATCATGTTTTGCTCTAGGGAGAGGTTTAGTCAACGGATCTGCCACATTCAGGTCCGTATGTACTTTACAAATCTCTATGTCTCCATTTTGAACATTTTCACGAATGGAGTTGAAGCGACGCTTGATATGCCTGGTCTTCCTATGAAACCTAGGCTCCTTGGCAAGGGCAATAGCTCCAGTGTTGTCACAGAAGAGAGTCATCGAGCCCGATGCATTGTGTATGACTCCTAGGTCGATAATGAACTCCTTCACCCAGACTGCTTCTTGTGCTGCCTCCGAGGCCGCCATGTACTTCGCTTCACATGTAGATCCCGCCACAAGCTTTGCTTGCAACTGCACCAGCTTACTGCCCCACCATTCAAAATATACACGTATCCGGTTTGTGACTTAGAGTCATCCAGATCTGTGTTGAAGCTAGCATCGACGTAACCCTTTACGACGAGCTCTTCGTCACCTCCATAAACGAGAAACATATCCTTAGTCCTTTTCAGGCACTTCAGGATATTCTTGACCGCTGTCCAGTGTTCCATGCCGGGATTACTTTGGTACCTTCCTACCAAACTTACGGCAAGGTTTACATCAGGTCTGGTACACAGCATAGCATACATGATAGACCCTATGGCCGAGGCATAGGGGACGACACTCATCTTTTCTCTATCTTCTGCCGTGGTCGGGCATTGAGCCGTGCTCAATCTCGTACCTTGCAATACAGGCAAGAACCCCTTCTTTGACTGTTCCATTTTGAACTTCTTCAATATCTTGTCAAGGTACGTACTCTGTGAAAGACCAATGAGGCGTCTCGATCTATATCTATAGATCTTGATGCCTAATATATAAGCAGCTTCTCCAAGGTCGTTCATTGAAAAACACTTGTTCAAGTAGGCCTTTATGCTTTCCAAGAATTCTATATCATTTCCCATCAACAGTATGTCATCCACATACAATATGAGAAATGCTACAGAGCTCCCACTCACTTTCTTGTAAATGCAGGCTTCTCCATAAGTCTGCGTAAATCCAAATGCTTTGATCATCTCATCAAAACGAATGTTCCAACTCTGAGATGCTTGCACCAGCCCATAAATCGAGCGTTGGAGCTTGCACACCTTGTCAGCATTCTTAGGATCGACAAAACCTTTCGGCTACATCATATACAATTCTTCCTTCAGGAAACCATTAAGGAATGCCGTTTTGACGTCCATTTGCCATATTTCATAATCATAGAATGCGGCAATTGCTAACATGATTCGGACGGACTTCAGCTTCGCTACGGGTGAGAAAGTCTCATCGTAGTCAACCCCTTGAACTTGTCGATAACCCTTAGCGCAAGCCGAGCTTTATAGATGGTTACGTTACCATCCGTGTCTGTCTTCTTCTTAAAGATCTATTTATTTTCTATGGCTCGCCGATCATCGGGCAAGCCAGTCAAAGTCCATACTTCGTTTTCATACATGGATCCTATCTCGGATTTCATGGCTTCCAGCCATTTGTCGGAATCCGGGCCTGCCATCGCTTCTTCATAGTTTGAAGGTTCACCGTTGTCTAACAACATGATTTCCAGGACAGGGTTGCCGTACCACTCTGGTGCAGAACGTGTCCTTGTGGACCTACGAAGTTCAGTAGCAACTTGATCTGAAGTTTCATGATCATCATCATTAACTTCCTCTCTAGTCGGTGTAGGCACCTCAGGAACATTTTCTTGAGCTGCGCCACTTACCGGTTCAAGAGGTAATACCTCATCAAGTTCTACTTTCCTCCCACTTATTTCTTTCAAGCGAAACTCTTTCTCTAGAAAGGACCCATTCTTGGCAACAAAGATCTTGCCTTTGGATCTGAGGTAGAAGGTATACCCAATAGTTTCTTGAGGGTATCCTATGAAGACACATTTTTCCAATTTGGGTTCGAGCTTTTCAGGTTGAAGTTTCTTGACATAAGCATCGCATCCCCAAACTTTTAGAAATGATAGCTTAGGTTTCTTCCCAAACCATAATTCATACGGTGTCGTCTCAACGGATTTTGACGGAGCCCTATTTAAAGTGAATGCGGCAGTCTCTAAAGCATAGCCCCAAAATAATAGCGGTAGATCGGTAAGAGACATCATAGATCGCACCATATCTAATAGAGTGCAATTACGACATTCGGACACACCATTACGCTGAGGTGTTCTAGGCGGCGTGAGTTGTGAAACTATTCCATATTTTCTTAAGTGTGTGACAAATTCGTGACTCAAGTATTCTCCCCCACGATCTGATCGCAAGAACTTGATTTTTCTGTCGCGTTGATTCTCAACCTCGCTCTGAAATTCCTTAAACTTTTCAAAGGTCTCAGACTTGTGTTTCATTAAGTAGACATACCTAGATCTACTCAAGTCATCAGTGAGGGTGAGAACATAACGATAGCCACCGCGAGCCTCAACACTTATTGGACAACACACATCAGTATGTATGATTTCCAATAAGTTGGTTGCTCGCTCCATTGTTCCTGATAACGGAGTCTTGGTCATTTTACCCATGAGGCATGGTACGCACGTGTCAAATGATTCGTAATCAAGAGACTTCAAAAGTCCATCTACATGGAGCTTCTTCATGCGTTTGACACCTATGTGACCAAGGCGGCAGTGCCACAAGTATGTGGGACTATCATTATCAACCTTACATCTTTTGGTATTCACACTATGAATATGTGTAACATTACGCTCGAGATTCATTAAGAATAAACCATTCACCAACGGAGCATGACCATAAAACATATCTCTCATATAAATAGAACAACCATTATTCTCGGATTTAAATGAGTAGCCATCTCGAATTAAATGAGATCCTGATACAATGTTCATGCTCAAAGCTGGCACTAAATAACAATTATTGAGGTTTAAAACTAATCTCGTAGGTAAATGTAGAGGTAGCGTGCCGACGGCGATCACATCGACCTTGGAATCATTCCCGACGCGCATCGTCACCTCGTCCTTCGCCAGTCTCCGTTTATTCCGCAGCTCCTGCTTTGAGTTACAAATGTGAGCAACCGCACCGGTATCAAATACCCAGGAGCTACTACGAGTACTGGTAAGGCACACATCAATTACATGTATATCACATATACCTTTAGTGTTGCCGGCCTTCTTGTCCGCTAAGTATTTGGGGCAGTTCCGCTTCTAGTGACCACTTCCCTTGCAATAAAAACACTCAGTCTCGGGCTTGGGTCCATTCTTTGGCTCCTTCCCGGCAGCTTGCTTACCGGGCGCGGCAACTCCCTTGCCGTCCTTCTTAAAGTTCTTCTTACCCTTGCCTTTCTTGAACTTAGTGGTTTTATTCACCATCAACACTTGATGTTCCTTTTTGATTTCCACCTCTGCTGATTTCAGCATTGAATATACCTCAGAAATGGTCTTTTCCATCCCCTGCATATTGAAGTTTATCACAAAACTCTTGTAGCTCGGTGGAAGCGACTGAAGGATTCTGTCAATGACCGCGTCATCCGGGAGATTAACTCCCAGCTGAGTCAAGCGGTTATGCAACCCAGACATTTTGAGTATGTGCTCACTGACAGAACTATTTTCCTCCATCTTACAGCTGAAGAACTTGTCGGAGACTTCATATCTCTCGACCCGGGCATGAGCTTGGAAAACCATTTTCAGCTCTTCGAACATCTCATATGCTCCGTGTCTCTCAAAACGCTTTTGGAGCCCCGGTTCTAAGCTGTAAAGCATGCCGCACTGAACGAGGGAGTAATCATCAGCACGTGACTGCCAAGCGTTCATAACGTCTTGGTTCTCTGGGACAGGTGCGTCACCTAGCGGTGCTTCTAGGACATAATCTTTCTTGGCAGCTATGAGGATGATCCTCAGGTTTCGGACCCAGTCCGTATAGTTGCTGCCATCATCTTTCAGCTTGGTTTTCTCTAGGAACGCGTTGAAGTTGAGGACAACGTGGGCCATTTGATCTACAAGACATATTGTAAAGATTTTAGACTAAGTTCATGATAATTAAGTTCATCTAATCAAATTATTCAATAAACTCCCACTCAGATAGACATCCCTCTAGTCATCTAAGTGAAACATGATCCGAGTCAACTAGGCCGTGTCCAATCATCACGTGAGACGGACTAGTCAACATCGGTGAACATCTTCATGTTGATCGTATCTTCTATATGACTCATGCTCGACCTTTCGGTCTTCTGTGTTCCGAGGCCATGTCTGTACATGCTAGGCTCGTCAAGTCAACCTAAGTGTATTGCGTGTGTAAATCTGGCTTACACCCATTGTATTCGAACGTTAGAATCTATTCACACCCGATCATCACATGGTGCTTCGAAACAATGAACCTTCGCAACGGTGCACGGTTAGGGGGAACACTTTCTTGAAATTATTACGAGGGGTCATCTTATTTAAGCTACCATCATTCTAAGCAAATAAGATGTAAAACATGATAAACATCACATGCAATCAAATAGTGACATGATATGGCCAATATCATTTTCTCCTTTTGATCTCCATCTTCGGGGCTCCATGATCATCGTTGTCACCGGCATGACACCATAATCTCCATCATCATGATCTCCATCATCGTGTCTTCTTGAAGTTGTCCCATCATCTATTACTTCTACTACTATGGCTAACGCTTTAGCAATAAAGTAAAGTAATTACATGACATTTATGTTGACACGTAGGTCATAAATAAATAAAGACAACTCCTATGGCTCCTGCTGGTTGTCATACTCATCGACATGCAAGTCGTGATTCCTATTACAAGAACATGATCATCTCATACATCACATATATCATTCATCACATCCTTTGGCCATATCACATCACAAAACACTTGCTGCAAAAATAAGTTAGACGTCCTCTAATTGTTGTTGCAAGTTTTTACGTGGCCGCTATAGGTTTCTAGAAAGAACGTTTCTTACCTACGCCAAAACCACAACGTGAGTTGCCAATTTCTATTTACCCTTCATAAGGACCCTGTTCATCGAATCCGATCCGACAAAAGTGGGAGAGACAGACACCCGCTAGCCATCTTATGCAACTAGTGCATGTCATTCGGTGGAACCAGTCTCACGTAAGCGTACGTGTAAGGTCGGTCCGGGCCGCTTCATCCCACAATGCCGCTGAATCAAGATAAGACTAGTAACGGCAAGATAATTGACAATATCTACGCCCACAACTCCTTTGTGTTCTACTCATGCATAGAAACTACGCATAGACCTAGCTCATGATGCCACTGTTGGGGAACGTAACAGAATTTTAAAATTTTCTACGCATCACCAAGATCAATCTATGGAGTCATCTAGCAACGAGGGAGAGAGGAGTGCATCTACATACCCTAGTAGATCGCGCGCGGAAGCGTTCAAGAGAACGGGGTTGATAGAGTCGTACTCGACGTGATCCAAATCACCGATGACCAAGTGCCGAACGGACGGCACCTCCGCGTTCAACACACGTACGGTTGGGAAGACGTCTCCTCCAACTTGATCCAGCAAGGGGAAAGGAGAGGTTGATGAAGATCCAGTAGCACGACAGCGTGGTGGTGGATGCAGCAGGATCCCGGCAGGGCTTCGCCAAGCGCAAGCGGGGAGGAGAGGTGTTACGGAGGGAGAGGGAGGCGCCAAGAGCAAAGGTGCGGCTGCCCTCCCTCCCCCCTCTTTATATAGGGGCCTTGGGGGGGGGCACCGGCCCTAGGGAGATGGATCTCCAAGGGGGCGGCGGCCAAGGGGTGGCTTCCCCCCAAGCCAAGTGGGGGGCGCCCCCACCCCTAGGGTTTCCCAACCCTAGGCGCAGGGGAGGCCCAAGGGGGGCGCACCAGCCCACTAGGGGCTGGTTCCCCTCCCAATTCAGCCCATGGGGCCCTCCAGGATAGGTGGCCCCACCCGGTGGACCCCCGGGACCCTTCCGGTGGTCCCGGTACAATACCGGCGACCCCCGAAACCTTCCCGATGGCCGAAACTAGACTTCCTATATATAAATCTTTACCTCCGGACCATTCCGGAACTCCTCATGACGTCCGGGATCTCATCCGGGACTCCGAACAACTTTCGGGTTACTGCATACTAATATCTCTACAACCCTAACGTCACCGAACCTTAAGTGTGTAGACCCTACGGGTTCGGGAGACATGCAGACATGACCGAGACGCCTCTCCGGTCAATAACCAACAGCGGGATCTGGATACCCATGTTGGCTCCCACATGCTCCACGGTGATCTCATCGGATGAACCACGATGTCGAGGATTCAATCAATCCGTATACAATTCTGTTTGTCAATCGGTACGTTACTTGCCCGAGACTCGATCGTTGGTATCCCAATACCTTGTTCAATCTCGTTACCGGCAAGTCACTTTACTCGTGCCGTAATGCATGATCCCGTGATCAACTACTTGGTCACATTGAGCTCATTATGATGATGCATTACTGAGTGGGCCCAGAGATACCTCTCCGTCATACAGAGTGACAAATTCCAGTCTCGATTCGTGCCAACCCAACAGACACTTTCGGAGATACCTGTAGTGTACCTTTATAGTCACCCAGTTACATTGTGACGTTTGGCACACCCAAGGCACTCCTACGGTATCCGGGAGTTGCACAATCTCATGGTCTAAGGAAATGATACTTGACATTCAGAAAAGCTACAACAAACGAACTACACGATCTTTGAGATATGCTTAGGATTGGGTCTTGTCCATCACATCATTCTCCTAATGATGTGATCCCGTTATCAATGACATCCAATGTCCATAGTCAGAAAACCATCACTATCTTTTGATCAACGAGCTAGTCAACTAGAGGCTCACTAGGGACGTGTTGTGGTCTATGTATTCACACATGTATTACGATTTCCGGATAACACAATTATAGCATGAACAATAGACAATTATCATGAACAAAGAAATATAATAATAACCATTTTATTATTGCCTCTAGGGCATATTTCCAACAAATAGCTGGGATGAAGATCTTCTTAGACAGACTCTATGGCCTATTGATGTTCAGCGAGTGCTTGCAATCCCGATAGCGCAACATGATATGCCAGATTTCGTAGCTTGGAATTTCACAAAAAATGGGATTTTTCGGTTCGGTCTGCTTATTTTGTGGAATGGGACCACCAATATGGGAACAAGTTACGACATACCAATGGGATGGGACGTACCACGGTCAATCCTATTTGGGCGAGGATTTGGAAACTTGCTTGTCCAGCAAAGGTTAAAATATTTATTTGACGTACACTTCATGGCACTCTTCCGTGTCGTGTTAACTTAGCTAATAGATATGTGAAAGTCTGGCCTAATTGTCTTGCCTGCTCATCTGGGTCAGAAGACACAAAACATCTATTGTTTCTATGTGACAGAGCAAAAGAAGTCTGGAGAAGACTAGGGATGGACGATATTATTGACAGAGCTTGTAAAATAGACTATGCGGGTGAGGCAATCTTGAAATATTTACTTTCATTACCAGATCAGGATCTATGTATTATGGGCATTCGTAATGTGCGTGACATGATTGCCATATCAACTTGGTACTTATGGTGGGAAAGGCGCAAATTGGTACACAATGAGACTACTCAGAATGCACAACAGATATCCATGGGGATACGCGCTCTAACTGCCAATTTTGTTAATGCCTCCTCGCCGAAGGCTTCCATGAAAAGAGGAGGATGGTCTAGCCCCCCGACGGGATTTGTTAAACTTAACGTTGATGCTTCTTTTGACCACAACCTTCTCAGGGGTACGATCGGGGTGGTCGTAAGAGATGACAAAGGTAGGTTCATCGGTGGGGGAAATGGTAAGATTGACTGGTGTGCAGATGTGTTGATGGCTGAAGCTTTGGCGTTAAAATTTGGTCTATCGCTTGCGCAAAGGACGGGTTGCAATCGCATAATTATTAACTCGGACAATATGGAGGTTATCGAGACCATGAACGAAGGAGGATGATCGTCGGGGGCAGCAGCTGCAATTTTTGATGACTATTTTCACTTAGCTTGCGATTTTCCTATTTCTAGATTCGAGCATTGTAATAGAGAAGCAAATAAAGTTGCTCATGAACTTGCCAAGTTAGCTAGATTTTCCTTCATTTCTGATTGGTTCGAGGAACCACATAATGCAATTGTACCAATCCTCATAAATAATGTAATTATTATTTCTAATGAATAAAGGTCGAACTTTCTTTCAAAAAAAAACTGACTCATAGAGATGAGTGTATGATCATTTGTGTCTGTATTGTGTTTAAAAAAAAGAAAAAAAATCTATGTGACCAGAGGTCCAAACAGCAATATGATGCATGCATATATTTGTTCGTTCGTGTGGAAGAATGCACGCTGCTGCCCCCGGCAGGTCCGGTGGTTGCGGTGCTACCCGGATGCGTTACGTCGGTGCTCCAAGTGTTGACTGTCCCGCATGCATGCGTACGTGCAAACGACGTGACACGTAATAGTACGTACATACTCTCTCCTTGGACCGTGTCGCACGCGTACGTGCAGTTGGGCCCGACCACGTAAACATCGACGTACGTACAGCCGCGCGGCTTGTCTGTAGCACGCAAAGTTTCATCAGCATATAATACGCGGAGAGAATGCTGGCTGGTACTCCCTAGGCCTGCCCAGCAGCACGCCACACCCGACGACCGTTCTTACCGGCATTGGTGGACTGTATTTGCTGCCGTTGTAGCACCCTTATGTCCACACCGCCCTCTCTCCTCCGCCGCTGCCAACACCACTCCAAGCTCGGCTACCTCGCTCGCCTCCATGTCGACATGTCTGCTGCCTGGTTAAGAAGAGATGCGGGGTTCTTCACTCTACCGGCTTCTTCCGTCATGCCCGCAAGGTGTTTCATGTTTCTCCCACAAGGTACAAATGGATAGTGGCTATGAGTACTTTTCAACAACTTCGTTTGCGATTTGGATGATCCTCGTCCGACGATGAGGAAATTGTGATTGCTACTTTGGTCATCCATGACCATATTAGGCCTTCTTTGGTTCATAGGATAGAAATTTTATAGGAATAGGAAAATCATATGAACATGCATGTCAATTCCTATAGAGAAAGAGATGTCATTTGATGCATAGGATAAGATTTTTTTCATTGAGTCTAGGCTAATGTTTTTTTCCCTTCAAAGCGTGAAGGATTGATTCCTATCTTACATAGAAATAAGAATCCATTCCTACAAACCAAATGGCTTCAAAGGAATTTTTCCTTTGCAAATTCTATCCTATAGAATTCCTACAAAAATCCTACAAACCAAAGGAGGCCTTAGTAGGCAGCGGTTGATGTTTAGGGGCTCGATCCTGGGTCATACTCCGGCTTTGAATCGCAACAAAGAGAGTGGCCATTGCCTACTCTTGCAGGACCACTTCCAGTCTGCTGACCCACTCTTCAGACACAACCTATTCTGGCGCCGCTTTTGGATGGCTAGACATGTGTTCAGTCGTATCCGGGAGAGGGTGTAGCGTACGATAAGTATTTCATATGCAAGGAGGATGCCCTGGAAAAGGTTGGTTTCTCCTGTTATCAGAAATGCACTGCCGCTATTGCTATTCGGATGCTTGCATACCCCGTGATCTTATTGATGAGTATGTCTGCATAAGTGAGTCCACATACCTAGAGTCATGTATAGGTTATGTAAGGCTGTGGTGGTGACAGCATGCACGCAACACCAGTAGCTACGTCCTGGCCTGGCTACTTATTTTTTTTTGCGAGGGCCTGGTGTGTATATGTTTTTTTTGCAATCAAGAGCTTATATTTCCTCAAGTAGGAGGATTACAGGGAAACTGAGTACAATCAGCTAGGAAAGAAGGCATGTAATTAATCCAAACACATCTCCTTCTATCCTTTGTGGCTTGCTTTGCACATCGGTGAGCAGCTTCATTGGCTATGCACAGAAGTAAGAACACAACTATTAAAACCTTCCATAAGCGCCTTGATCTCATGGCAAACGGCTGCGAAGGCCGATCTCTCTGAAATTTCAGAGTTGCACATGTCCATCATCTCTTTAGCATCGCTCTCTATGCAGATTCTAGGGTATCCCAAATCTCTTGCTATTTGAATTCCGTCCCGAATGGCATACAATTCCATAATTTGAGCATTTGATGCAAATTGGTACCAAAGAGCCTGTGCTCTTAGTAACACGCTGTCTGCATCTCTGATCACCAGGCCTGTACCACCACATCTGGTGTACTCAAAGAATGAAGCGTCCACAATGATCTTAAGAGTTCCCTTCTCTGGTGGTTGCCATAAAACTGTATGCATAGTCACCATAGGTCTAGACTCTTTCCCTACGATTGTTAGATCAACAGCGCTTTCCAGCACCCACCGTACAGAAGCTTGCACTGAACGTTCATTCTCACCATGACTTCTAGCATTTCTCTCTGACCAAATTGCTCAACAACCACATAGAATAGTACAAGCAAATTGGTTAGACCCTAGCTTGCCTTCAAGCAAATCTGAAGTCCAAGTTTGCGGGTGTAGCTCTGGAATTTTAACCAATGCAACTTTCCTCATTTCATTCCAGAAAAGCCTTGCCCAAGTACACTGAAAGAGAGCATGGATAATGGTTTCCTCCTTGCCACAAAATTTACAGAATGGTAGTTTCTCAATATGTCTTTTCAACAATACTGCCCTGCACAGTACAAAATCTTTTATAACTCGCCACCAAATTTTTTTAACCTTGGGCGGCACAACCATTTTCCAAAGCTTTTTCCAGAAATTACCTCCAGTCTCACCTGACGACGATGGAACGTCGGATTGCCGAGTACATTTACTTAGTATTTTATATGCCGATCGCACTGTAAAATGGCCATTTTTCTCTTTCTCCCAGGCCCATACATCATCTCCCCAGTTACCGATTGGCATTGCACGTATTGCATGAATATCCGGAGCCACAAAGTTCGATTCCAGAGCCTCCTGATTCCATGTACCATTCTCATGATCAATGAGATCTTCTACCTTTGTAGCAGTTGCCCCTGGCAACCGGATGATTGGTCGGTAGCCATGATTTGAAGCAATCCATGGATCCTCCCAGATTTTAATACTTGCACCATCTCCAACTCGTTTAATTAAACCCAGTTTCAAAGTCTCTCTTCCATGTAAAATAGCTCTCCATGTGTGGGAGGAGTTCCTCTTATTTGATGCCGACATAAAATCAGAATTGGGATAATATCGTCCTTTAAGAACCCTAGCACACAGGGAATCAGGACTAGTCAGCAATCTCCATCCTTGCTTCGCTAGCATGGCTTGGTTAAAGAGACCAAAGTCTCTAAATCCCATCCCCCCTCACATTTTGGTATAGCAATATCCTTCCATTTTTTCCAGTGCATCCTCCTTCTCTTCTCATCTCCTCCCTGTTGGGTTTCGTAGTAATTTCAAAAAAAATTCCTACGCACACGCAAGATCATGTGATGCATAGCAACGAGAGGGGAGAGTGTTGTCTACATACCCAACGCAGACCGACTGCGGAAGCGCTGACACAACATAGAGGAAGTAGTCGTACGTCTTCACGATCCAACCGATCAAGCACCGAAACTACGGCACCTCCGAGTTCGAGCACACGTTCAGCTCGATGACGATCCCCGGACTCCGATCCAGCAAAGTGTCGGGGAAGAGTTCCGTCAGCACGACGGCGTGGTGATGATCTTGATGCACTACAGCAGCAGGGCTACGCCTAAACTCCGCTACAATATTATCGAGGACTATGGTGGCAGGGGCACCGCACACGGCTAAGGAATAGATCACGTGGATCAACTTGTGTGTTCTAGGGTGCCTCTACCTCAGTATATAAAGGACCAAAGGGGGTAGGCTGGCCGGCCACAAGGGGCGCGCCAGGAGAGTCCTACTCCCTCCGGGAGTAGGATTCCCCCCCCCCAATCCTAGTTGGAATACGATTCCTCAGGGGGGGGGGGAGAGAGAGGGGGCCGGCCACCTCTCCTAGTCCTAATAGGACTAGGGGAGGGGGAGGCGCGCAGCCCACCTTGGGCTGCCCCTTTCTCCTTTCCACTAAAGCCCACTAAGGCCCATATGGTTCCCGGGGGGTTCCGGCCGGTAAAATCCCGATTTCACCCGGAACACTTCCGATATCCAAAGGCTTCCAATATATCAATTTTTATGTCTCGACCATTTCGAGACTCCTCGTCATGTCCGTGATCACATCCGGAACTCCGAACAACCTTCGGTACATCAAAATGCATAAACTCATAATATAAGTGTCATCGTAACCTTAAGCGTGCGGACCCTACGGGTTCGAGAACAATGTAGACATGACCGAGACACGTCTCCGGTCAATAACCAATAGAGGGACCTGGATGCCCATACTGGCTCCTACATATTCTACGAAGATCTTTATCGGCCAGACCGCATAACAACATACATTATTCCCTTTGTCATCGGTATGTTACTTGCCCGAGATTCGATCGTCGGTATCCAATACCTAGTTCAATCTCGTTACCGGCAAGTCTCTTTACTTGTTCTGTAATACATCATCCCGCAACTAACTCACTAGTTGCAATGCTTGCAAGGCTTATGTGATGTGCATTACCGAGAGGGCCCAGAGATACCTCTCCGATAATCGGAGTGACAAAACCTAATCTCGAAATACGCCAACCCAACATGTACCTTTGGAGACACCTGTAGTACTCCTTTATAATCACCCAGTTACGTTGTGACGTTTGGTAGTACCCAAAGTGTTCCTCCGGTAAACGGGAGTTGCATAATCTCGTAGTTATAGGAACATGTATAAGTCATGAAGAAAGCAATAGCAACATACTAAATGATCGGGTGCTAAGCTAATGGAATGGGTCATGTCAATCAGATCATTCAACTAATGATGTGACCTCGTTAATCAAATAATAACTCATTGTTCATGGTTAGGAAACATAACCATCTTTGATTAACGAGCTAGTCAAGTAGAGGCATACTAGTGACACTTTGTTTGTCTATGTATTCACACATGTATTATGTTTCCGGTTAATACAATTCTAGCATGAATAATAAACATTTATCATGATTATAAGGAAATAAATAATAACTTTATTATTGCCTCTAGGGCATATTTCCTTCAGTCTCCCACTTGCACTAGAGTCAATAATCTAGATTACACCGTAATGATTCTAACACCCATGGAGCCTTGGTGCTGATCATGTTTTGCTCGTGGAAGAGGCTTAGTCAATGGGTCTGCAACATTCAGATCCGTATGTATCTTGCAAATCTCTATGTCTCCCACCTAGACTAGATCCCGAATGGAATTGAAGCGTCTCTTGATGTGCTTGGTTCTCTTGTGAAATCTGGATTCCTTTGCCAAGGCAATTGCACCAGTATTGTCACAAAAGATTTTCATTGGACCCGATGTACTAGGTATGACACCTAGATCGGATATGAACTCCTTCATCTAGACTCCTTCGTTCGCTGCTTCCGAAGAAGCTATGTACTCTGCTTCACATGTAGATCCCGCTATGACGCTTTGTTTAGAACTGCACCAACTGACAGCTCCAACGTTTAATGTAAACACGTATCCGGTCTGCGATTTAGAATCGTCCGGATCAGTGTCAAAGCTTGCATCAACGTAACCTTTTACGATGAGCTCTTTGTCACCTCCATATACGAGAAACATATCCTTAGTCCTTTTCAGGTATTTCAAGATGTCCTTGACCGCTGTCCAGTGATCCACTCCTGGATTACTTTGGTACCTCCCTGCTAAACTTATAGCAAGGCACACATCAGGTCTGGTACACAGCATTGCATACATGATAGAGCCTATGGCTAAAGCATAGGGAACATCTTTCATTTTCTCTCTATCTTCTGCAGTGGTCGGGCTTTGAGTCTGACTCAACTTCACACCTTGTAACACAGGCAAGAACCCTTTCTTTGCTTGATCCATTTTGAACTTCTTCAAAATCTTGTCAAGGTATGTGCTTTGTGAAAGTCCAATTAAGCGTCTTGATCTATCTCTATAGATTTTTATGCCTAATATGTAAGCAGCTTCACCGAGGTCTTTCATTGAAAAACTCTTATTCAAGTATCCCTTTATGCTATCCAGAAATTCTATATCATTTCCAATCAGTAATATGTCATCCACATATAATATCAGAAATGCTACAGAGCTCCCACTCACTTTCTTGTAAATACAGGCTTCTCCGAAAGTCTGTATAAAACCAAATGCTTTGATCACACTATCAAAGCGTTTATTCCAAC
Organism: Triticum dicoccoides; assembly: GCF_002162155.2. Taxonomy (NCBI): domain Eukaryota; kingdom Viridiplantae; phylum Streptophyta; class Magnoliopsida; order Poales; family Poaceae; genus Triticum; species Triticum dicoccoides. Next base: position 764,250,853 of record NC_041384.1, on the reverse strand, counting down.
TCCGAGAGGCTTGCACCAGTCCATAAATGGATCGCTGGAGTTTGCACACTTTGTTAGCTCCCTTTGGATCGACAAAACCTTCCGGTTGCATCATATACAACTCTTCTTCCAGAAATCCATTCAGGAATGCAGTTTTGACATCCATCTGCTAAATTTCATAATCATAAAATGCGGCTATTGCTAACATGATTCGGACAGATTTAAGCATCGCTACGGGTGAGAAGGTCTCATCGTAGTCAACCCCTTGAACTTGTCGAAAACCTTTTGCGACAAGTCGAGCTTTGTAGACAGTAACATTACCATCAGCGTCAGTCTTCTTCTTGAAGATCCATTTATTCTCAATTGCTTGCCGATCATCTGGCAAGTCAACCAAAGTCCATACTTTGTTCTCATACATGGATCCCATCTCAGATTTCATGGCTTCAAGCCACTTTGCAGAATCTGGGCTCACCATCGCTTCTTCATAGTTCGTAGGTTCATCATGATCTAGTAGCATAATTTCCAGAACAGGATTACCGTACCACTCTGGTGCGGATCTCACTCTGGTGGATCTATGAGGTTCAGTAGTATCTTGACCTGAAGTTTCATGATCAACATCATTAGCTTCCTCACTAATTGGTATAGATGTCGCAGAAACAGTTTTCTGTGATGTACTATTTTCCAATAAGGGAGCAGGTACAGTTACCTCGTCAAGTTCTACTTTCCTCCCACTCACTTCTTTCGAGAGAAACTCCTTCTCTAGAAAGGATCCATTCTTGGCAATGAATGTCTTGCCTTCGGATCTGTGATAGAAGGTGTACCCAACAGTCTCCTTTGGGTATCCTATGAAGACACATTTCTCCGATTTGGGTTCGAGCTTATCAGGTTGAAACTTTTTCACATAAGCATCGCAGCCCCAAACTTTAAGAAACGACAACTTTGGTTTCTTGCCAAACCATAGTTCATAAGGCGTCGTCTCAACGGATTTTGATGGTGCCCTATTTAACGTGAATGCGACCGTCTCTAAAGCATAACCCCAAAACGATAGCGGTAAGTCAGTAAGAGACATCATAGATCGCACCATATGTAGTAAAGTACGATTACGACGTTCGGACACACCATTACGCTGTGGTGTTCCGGGTGGCGTGAGTTGCGAAACTATTCCACAATTTTTCAAATGTACACCAAACTCGTAACTCAAATATTCTCCTCCACGATCAGATCGTAGAAACTTTATTTTCTTGTTACGATGATTTTCCACTTCACTCTGAAATTCTTTGAACTTTTTAAATGTTTCAGACTTATGTTTCATTAAGTAGATATATCCATATCTGCTTAAGTCATCTGTGAAGGTGTGAAAATAACGATATCCGCCACGAGCCTCAATATTCATCGGACCACATACATCGGTATGTATGATTTCCAACAAATCTGTTGCTCTCTCCATAGTACCGGAGAATGGTGTTTTGATCATCTTGCCCATGAGGCACGGTTCGCAAGTACCAAGTGATTCATAATCAAGTGGTTCCAAAAGTCCATCAGTATGGAGTTTCTTCATGCGCTTTACATCGATATGACCTAAACGACAGTGCCACAAATAAGTTGCACTTTCATTATCAACTCTGCATCTTTTGGCTTCAACATTATGAATACGTGTATCACTACTGTCGAGATTCATCAAAAATAGACTACTCTTCAAAGGTGCATGACCATAAAAGATATTACTCATATAAATAGAACAACCATTATTCTCTGATTTAAATGAATAACCGTCTCGCATCAAACAAGATCCAGATATAATGTTCATGCTCAACGTTGGCACCAAATAATAATTATTTAGGTATAATATTAATCCCGAAGGTAGATGTAGAGGTAGCGTGCCGACCGCGATCACATCGACTTTGGAACCGTTTCCCACGCGCATCGTCACCTCGTCCTTTGCTAGTGTCCGCTTATTCTGTAGTCCCTGTTTCGAGTTGCAAATATTAGCAACAGAACCAGTATCAAATACCCAGGTGCTACTGCGAGCTCTAGTAAGGTACACATCAATAACATGTATATCACATATACCTTTGTTCACCTTGCCATCCTTCTTATCCTCCAAATACTTGGGGCAATTCCGCTTCCAGTGACCAGTCTGCTTGCAGTAGAAGCCCTCAGTTTCAGGCTTAGCTCCAGACTTGGGTTTCTTCTCCTGAGCAGCAACTTGCTTGCCGTTCTTCTTGAAGTTTCCCTTCTTCTTCCCTTTGCCCTTTTTCTTGAAACTAGTGGTCTTGTTAACCATCAACACTTGATGCTCCTTCTTGATTTCTACCTCCGCAACTTTCAGCATCGCGAAGAGCTCGGGAATAGTCTTGTTCATCCCTTGCATATTATAGTTCATCACGAAGCTCTTGTAGCTTGGTGGCAGTGATTGGAGAATTCTGTCAATGACGCAATCATCTGGAAGATTAACTCCCATCTGAATCAAGTGATTATTATACCCGGACATTTTGAGTATATGCTCAGTGACAGAACTGTTCTCCTCCATCTTGCAGCTATAGAATTTATTGGAGACTTCATATCTCTCAATCCGGGCATTTGCTTGAAATATTAACTTCAACTCCTGGAACATCTCATATGCTCCATGACATTCAAAACGTCGTTGAAGTCCCGATTCTAAGCCGTAAAGCATGGCACACTGAACTATCAAGTAGTCATCAACTTTGCTCTGCCAGACGTTCATAACATCTGGTGTTGCTCCAGCAGCAGGCCTGGCACCCAGCGGTGCTTCCAGGATGTAATTCTTCTGAGCAGCAATGAGGATAACCCTCAAATTACGGACCCAGTCCGTGTAATTGCTACCATCATCTTTCAACTTTGCTTTCTCAAGGAACGCATTAAAATTCAACGGAACAACAGCACGAGCCATCTATCTACAATCAACATAAACAAGCAAGATACTATCAGGTACTAAGTTCATGATAAGTTTAAGTTCAATTAATCAAATTACTTAAGAACTCCCACTTAGATAGACATCCCTCTAATCCTCTAAGTGATCACGTGATCCAAATCAACTAAACCATAACCGATCATCACGTGAGATGGAGTAGTTTTCAATGGTGAACATCGTTATGTTGATCATATCTACTATATGATTCACGTTCGACCTTTCGGTCTCCGTGTTCCGAGGCCATATCTGCATATGCTAGGCTCGTCAAGTTTAACCTGAGTATTCTGCATGTGCAAAACTGGCTTGCACCCGTTGTAGATGGACGTAGAGCTTATCACACCCGATCATCACGTGGTGTCTGAGCACGACGAACTTTGGCAACGGTGCATACTCAGGGAGAACACTTCTTGATAATTTAGTGAGAGATCATCTTATAATGCTACCGTCAATCAAAGCAAGATAAGATGCACAAAAGGATAAACATCACATGCAATCAATATAAGTGATATGATATGGCCATCATCATCTTGTGCTTGTGATCTCCATCTTCGAAGCACCGTCATGATCACCATCATCACCGGTGCGACACCTTGATCTCCATCACAGCATCGTTGTCGTCTCGCCAATCTTATGCTTCCACGACTATCACTACCGCTTAGTAATAAAGTAAAGCATTACATCGCGATTTCATTGCATACAATAAAGCGACAACCATATGGCTACTGCCAGTTGCCGATAACTCGGTTACAAAACATGATCATCTCATACAATAAAATTCAGCATCATGTCTTGACCATATCACATCACAACATGCCCTGCAAAAACAAGTTAGACGTCCTGTACTTTGTTGTTGCAAGTTTTACGTGGCTGCTACGGTCTTAAGCAAGAACCAATCTCACCTACGCATCAAAACCACAACGATAGTTTGTCAAATAGACTCCGTTTTAACCTTCGCAAGGACCGGGCGTAGCCACACTCGGTTCAACAAAAGTTGGAGAGACAGTCGCCCGCAAGCCACCTATGTGCAAAGCACGTCGGGGGAACCGGTCTCGCGTAAGCGTACGCGTAAGGTTGGTCCGGGTCGTCTCGTCCAACAATGCCGCCGAACCAAAGTATGACATGCTGGTAGGCAGTATGACTTATATCGCCCACAACTCACTTGTGTTCTACTCGTGCATATAACATCAACATAAATAACCTGGCTCGGATGCCACTGTTGGGTTTCGTAGTAATTTCAAAAAAAATTCCTACGCACACGCAAGATCATGTGATGCATAGCAACAAGAGGGGAGAGTGTTGTCTACGTACCCAACACAGACCGACTACGGAAGCGCTGACACAACGTAGAGGAAGTAGTCGTACGTCTTCACGATCCAACCGATCAAGCATCGAAACTACGGCACCTCCGAGTTCGAGCACACGTTCAGCTCGATGACGATCCCCGGACTCCGATCCAGCAAAGTGTCGGGGAAGAGTTCCGTCGGCACGACGGCGTGGTGACGATCTTGATGCACTACAGCAGCAGGGCTACGCCTAAACTCCGCTACAGTATTATCGAGGACTATGGTGGCAGGGGCACCGCACACGGCTAAGGAATAGATCACGTGGATCAACTTGTGTGTTCTAGGGTGCCTCTACCTCAGTATATAAAGGACCAAAGGGGGGAGGCTGGCCGGCCACAAGGGGCGCGCCAGGAGAGTCCTACTCCCTCCGGGAGTAGGATTCCCCCCCCCCCCCAATCCTAGTTGGAATAGGATTCCTCGGGGGGGGGGGTAGAGAGAGAGGGGGGCGGCCACCTCTCCTAGTCCTAATAGGACTAGGGGAGGGGGGAGGCGCGCAGCCCACCTTGGGCTGCCCCTTTCTCCTTTCCACTAAAGCCCACTAAGGCCCATATGGTTCCCGGGGGGTTCCGGTAACCTCCCGGTACTCCGGTA
>NC_041384.1:764207428-764245846 GCF_002162155.2 Triticum dicoccoides | reverse complement strand
GGGCCGGCCACCTCTCCTAGTCCTAATAGGACTAGGGGAGGGGGGAGGCGCGCAGCCCACCTTGGGCTGCCCCTTTCTCCTTTCCACTAAAGCCCACTAAGGCCCATATGGTTCCCGGGGGGTTCCGGTAACCTCCCGGTACTCCGGTAAAATCCCGATTTCACCCGGAACACTTCCGATATCCAAACATAGGCTTCCAATATATCAATCTTTATGTCTCGACCATTTCGAGACTCCTCTTCATGTCCGTGATCACATCCGGGACTCCGAACAACCTTTGGTACATCAAAATGCATAAACTCATAATATAACTGTCATCGTAACCTTAAGCGTGCGGACCCTACAGGTTCGAGAACAATGTAGACATGACCGAGACACGTCTCCGGTCAATAAACAATAGCGGGACCTGGATGCCCATATTGGCTCCTACATATTCTACGAAGATCTTTATCGGTCAGACCGCATAACAACATACGTTGTTCCCTTTGTCATCGGTATGTTACTTGCCCGAGATTCGATCGTCGATATCCAATACCTAGTTCAATCTCGTTACCGGCAAGTCTCTTTACTCGTTCTGTAATACATCATCCCGCAACTAACTCATTAGTTGCAATGCTTGCAAGGTTATGTGATGTGCATTACCGAGAGGGCCCAGAGATACCTCTCCGACAATAGGAGTGACAAAACCTAATCTCGAAATACGCCAACCCAACATGTACCTTTGGAGACACCTGTAGTACTCCTTTATAATCACCCAGTTACATTGTGACGTTTGGTAGTACCCAAAGTGTTCCTCCGGTAAACGGGAGTTGCATAATCTCATAGTTATAGGAACATGTATAAGTCATGAAGAAAGCAATAGCAACATACTAAACGATCGGGTGCTAAGCTAATGGAATGGGTCATGTCAATCAGATCATTCAACTAATGATGTGACCTCGTTAATCAAATAACAACTCATTGTTCATGGTTAGGAAACATAACCATCTTTGATTAACGAGCTAGTCAAGTAGAGGCATACTAGTGACACTTTGTTTGTCTATGTATTCACACATGTATTATGTTTCCGGTTAATACAATTCTAGCATGAATAATAAACATTTATCATGATTATAAGGAAATAAATAATAACTTTATTATTGCCTCTAGGGCATATTTCCTTCACTCCCCACCAGAACTTTGCCACAATGCTAATGATCTTTTTGCATGTTTTTTTGGATAGCCTGAAACAACCCATTGAGTAAGTTGGTATTGCTTGACATATAGATTTAATGAGCACTTCCCTGGCTGCACTGCTCATTAATTTAGATGCCCAACCATTAACCAATTTCTTGATTTGGACCACCACATGTTCGAACTGACTATCAGATGATCTTCCTAATGCCGTAGGTAGACCGAGATATTTCTCAATCAACGCTTCTGTCCCAATGCCCGAGTTACTATGAGTTTCAACTTTCATCTCATCACTACAGTTTGTGCTCAAAAATATTGCAGACTTGGTCTTGTTAACCCTCTGACCTGACCCTTCTCTATATGTCTCAAGTATTTCATTCAGTCTTGCTGCCCCATCACTTGTTGCCTGAGTAAAAACCAGACAGTCATCCGCGAAAAGTAAATGTGACACCCAAGGGGCGTGAATACCCACCTTGATTCCTTTACACAAATGAGCAGATCCATAAGATTTCAGCAAGCATGTTAATCCCTCGGCACATAAAAGAAACATGTAAGGTGAAATTGGGTCGCCTTGTCGAATACCATGAGTGGGTTTAAAAGAATCTGAGAAAACCCCATTGACACGAACAGAGAATGACACCGATTCCACACAGGCCATAATTCTGTCAATCCACTGATCAGCAAATCCAAGTTTTGCTTGAACTGCCCGAAGATAAGGCCACTCTACCCTATCATAGGCTTTTGCCATATCAATCTTGATAGCACAAGCTCCTGACTTCCCCTTCTTTCTTTTCAGATAGTGAATGCATTTATATGCAGTTAGCGCATTGTCTGAAATAAGCCTGTTCGGAACAAATGCACTTTGCTCCTCAGAGATAATTTCATCAAGGATTGGTCTCAACCTGATCGCCATCACCTTTGAAACGATTTTATAAAGCACGTTACACAAGGAAATTGGCCTGTACTGCGTTAGATCTTGTGGAGCTTTTATCTTTGGAATCAAAACTAGTACAGTTTTGTTAATTGCCTCTGGCATATTACTCGTCTCAAAAAATGATCTTATCGCCACACAGATGGAAGGCTTCAATAAACTCCGGTGCCGAATATAGAAACCTGCCGTAAACCCATCAGGTCCAGGAGACTTACTGGGATGCATCATAAACAACGCATTTTCTATCTCCTCATCAGTCACTGGCGCACAAAGTCTCTCATTCATCACATTTGTGACTTTGTTTTGAATAACTTCTGTAATTCTTTCCGGCCTAGTATGAAGGTCAGCTGTAAAGAGGTGCTGGTAGAACTTAATTGCCTCTTCTTCCATATCCTCCTGAGCTGTGACATTACCTCCATCATCTTTTTTCAAAGATCTAATGTGGTTTGTTCTTTGTCTCCGTCGAGCTCGAGCATGAAAGTAACCTGTATTGCGATCCCCTTTCAGTTTCCAATTTACACGTGACCTTTGTCGGGCCATCATTTCTTCCCTAGTAATTAGTTCCGAAATTCGCCTCATTAAACTTCTCTCTTGATTTGATGGTCCCTGACCCAAAGAGCCTCCCCGTATATTCTCCAATTTATCCCTCAAGCTTTTTAGTTGTCTTGTTACCGATCCAAACTCATCTCTGCTCCATCTCTGCAAGTTCCCCTTCACAATGGACAGTGAATCCTGCACTTCCAACAGATTCCCATTGCACGGGATCCAAGCTTGGGTTACCACCTTGTCATAATTTTCGTGTCTAGTCCAAGCATTCTCGAACCGAAAAGGCCTCGATCTTTTATCCCTGCCAAACCAATTAGATATTTGAATTGTGATTATCAAAGCACAATGGTCCGATTCCATGGTCTGAACGTGCAGCACTGAGGTGTTGTCAAAGCTTTCCTGAAATTTCTCATCACCAAGACCTCTATCAAGTCTTACTTTAACATTGTTCATGCCTTGTTGTTTGTTATCCCACGTATACGGTAGACCAATATAACTCAAATCATCCATCCGACAATCATCCACAGCCTCCCTGAAACCATCCATTTTCCATTCTTCCCGGACATTCCCTCCAAACTGTTCACTCACATCGAGAACTTCATTGAAATCCCCTGCACAAAGCCATGGTAGATTAGATTTTTGCCTTAAATATCTCATTAGTTCCCAACTGTTCTTCCTCCTGGATCTCACTGGTTCCCCATAAAAACCTGTGAATCTCCATTTTTCCTCTCCTAAGTTCTCATTCTGAATCGAAACATCAATGTGGGAATTGTTATAAGATTCCAAACTCACTACTGAATCGTTGTTCCAAAAAAGAACCAAACCGCCACTGAGTCCATTACTTCCAACACCAAAAGCATTGGAGAAACCGAGCCTGAATCGCAAGTCCTGAGCTCTCGTAGTAGACAGCTTAGTCCCCGAGAGAAAGACTAAGCACGGGTGATACAACTTAACTAAGTTGCTTATTTCATTAACTGTCTCGGGCCGCCCGCAACCCCGACAGTTAAGACATAGGATATTCATTGCGCACGGCGGCCATCCCCTAGGGATGCCGCCGATTTTGCTGACAAATCTGAAGATACACCACTGTCAACCGCCACTCGATCCGCCAGTTTAATCTTTGTTCTGTTGCCATTCTTGTGAAGAGTTCCTGCTGGGTCCTTCTCATTATTACCATCAAAGAGATCAACTATGGCTGCCATTGAAATAACCGATGTCTTCATCTTGCCTCTCTTTGTGATGCACTTCTTAATCTTGCCTTTCTGCTTGGAATTGAACTGAAAGCTTACCACCAAACTGTCATCTTCCTTCACCTGGACAGCAATAACACGAACAGCAAGTGCGGCGGTACAAACGAGAGCTCCAACAGGGCTATTTCCATGGGTAAGATCACCCCACCGAGGCATAACCTGCTCCCTAGGACAGTCAGTCTGAACGGATTTGGTAGCGGCACCGCCGGCTGCTTCAAGGATAGCAGGTTCGAAACAACACTGTTGCTCCTCAACAACCCTTCCTTCTTGCCCATCGGCTTGCGTGTTGGTTGACTCCGAGACTGGGATTTCTCGTTGCCGCAGGTCACCCAAACCAAACAGAGCCGCCGCCTTATCCCGCATAACCTGCAAGCTTCTCGCTGGATCTGGCGAGCTCCGGGCAATTAGCAACACCCGCGCCCTCCATCCATCCAGCTCCACCAAATCCACACCAACACAACCGACTACCATCAGCAGAGAAATCGAGATCGACGAAAAACACCGGGAAGAACAGAGGCACTTTTAAAGGGGGGAAACCAAGGAGGTAAGAATTGGGGATTGAAGAACAAGGGGAGAAGGGGAAGGGAATTGCAGGGGCGGAGTTAGATGATGGGGATGCCTAGACGCTGGAATCAGGGAAGAAGATGGAAAGAACAAGGGAAGGGAACGGCAGAATCGCCAAAATCACCATCCGGCAGACACTGTAGCAAGAGCCGCCCCTCCGGAATGCTCCACGTGTGTATATGTTTAATACGGTTGAATATTTGCGGCTTTGCAGAGTAAAACATGCAGGTACAGACGACATCGGCGGTTCGTACCGACCGCGGTAGTGTTCATTCGATGGTTTGGACACGCTGATGTGATTTTTATTCTCCCTCTATAACAAAATATAGCGTGTACGATGGATGCATGCATGTTTTTGTTCGCGTGTACTCCCTTTGTTTTTAAATATAAGTCTTTTTAAAGATTTAAATATAGACTACATACGGATGCATATAGACATAGTTTAGAGTAGATTCACTCATTTGTTCTATATGTAGTTCATATCAGAATCTCTTGAAAGATTTACATTTAGGAACGGAGGGAGTATGTGGTACTCCCTCCGTTTCTTTTTAGTCTATATATAAGATTTGGTCAAAGTCAAACTTTGTTTTAAGTTTATAGAAAAATATATCAAAATTCACAATATGAAACCTATATTGTTAGATGCATCATGAAATTACCATATAGCTCTAGTATGGTAGATGTTGGTATTTTTGCTATAAAGTTGGTTAAACTTTATAAAATTTAACTTTGATCAAATTTTATATGCAAACTTAAAAAACGGAAGGAGTATATGCATGCACGGGTGCACGCCGGTCAGGTCGGGTGGTTGTGGTGCGACCCGGATGCGTTATACCGGGCCCACATGTCGCATGCATGCATGGTTGTTCCGAAGTCAGGGTTGACTGCCGCGCATGCATGCGTGCGTACGTGCAAACGACATGCCACGTATACAGTACGTACGTACGTACTTTTTTGTCCTTGGACCGTGTGGCACGCATGCATACGTGCAGTTGGGCCCGACCACGTACACCTCGACGTAGGTATCGCCGCGCGGCTTGCCGGCCCCACGCTACATAGTACTGTACATACACACTGGGTCGTGCATGAAGCAAACTTGCTTTGCTAGCCAGAATTCTGTCCGCGCAGAGCGCACGTACGAAATTATGGATTGCATGTTGAAACTTCGCGTACGTGCTACCGCGCGGCCGCATGGGCGGTGTGGACGCGCTTCGTCGTCAACCAAAACGGAATTATCAACGTACGTACACTATATACACGTACTACCCACGAACTGGAACAATGTAGACTGACTGAAAAAGGTTACTTGAAGACAAAACAAGAACGGAAAACACCGCAAGGTGTATAGCAGGAGTCTTGTTGCGGTAAGCCGGACGTGACGGAGGTCGGGACCGCCGACGCCGACGGCCGAGGGCATCGTGCACCACAGCCATGGTGTGTCGCCACCAAAGCCACGGCGAAGAAAACGACGACGAAGAAGAAGCAGAAGAAGAAGAATACCCCAGCAGCAGCACCCAGGTCCAGATGCAACAACCACTACTGAGGTTTGCAGGTGTTTTCGCTTCAGATGGTGTGGTGACCGACACCCTGTTGTGCCTGTTGCCATACATAAAATGTAGGCTTAGATCAGTAAGATTCAACCGTAGATCTTTGACAGCAATCCTTTGTACATAACAGAGGATGTAAGCAAGTATGCCCTCCGTCTCATAATATAATTAAGAACATTTTTTAAGCTGGAGGGAGGATGTTATTATTAGAGTATATAGTTCGTGTAATGTAGTATTTTGTTGTACTTATATGATCCTCTCTTTCCCTTCTGAATTTCGAGAAATGGAAATTGATCTCCCTTTTCTTTTGCATTGTTATACATGTAGTCAACAATTCAGCACACATGAAAATGCAGTTTGTCAGCACATAGTAAGTATCCACCCGGAAAAAAACAGCACATAGTAAGTATCAGAAAAGGGCATTTTGTTAGGCAAAAACAGTACATAGTTTATTATAGCAGGCAGAACAAAAAGCAACTAATTACATTAAGCGCCCACCGTGGGGCTCGAACCCACGACCACAAGGTTAAGAGCCTTGCGCTCTACCAACTGAGCTAGACGGGCTTGTTGAAAGGGTCATATCTGAAAGAAAGAAAAGTTATGCCCCTTGGCTCCATCACTATTGGCAAATGTGGGACAATGAAATCTATTTTAGGAACACATTTAACACAGAGACATCTTGGCCCACAACTGGTTATCCCCAACATCCAAAACCTCAAGCATTGCATTTTACAAGTGATGATCAGAATATCACATATTCTAGTAGCTGGTTATCATCAATTCTGTTTTTTAACCAATGCATTTTGATTGTTGTTTCTTCATGAAATTTTGCAGACATGTTGAGTATTCATCAATGTTTGTTCTTAAAAAAATCAGATTTATTTAACTTTTTTTACTATTTTTCTATTTTTTCATGGGGGAGCATATGATCTCCCGAGCAGAAACATCATGCCCATTATTTATGCTTATTATTGCATATTTGAAAAAGTGTGTATGTTGTGTGCAATTTTTATCATTGTTTGTTCTAGAATATCTTTTGTTTTCTTTTTTAAAGGGAACCAATGCCACTAATCCATTCTTCCTTAAAAAACCTTATTATTTTTATTTATTTTACTTTCCATTTCATTTTCTTTCTAACTAGAGAGTAATACCAAATCCATCAATTCATTCTTTCTTAGGAAAACTTCATTATTTTGATTTTGATTTAGATTATTTTATTTCTTGTTTTTTCTGTAAAGGAATAAACCCAATGCCACTAATTCATTCGTTCTCAAGAAACCTCCATTTTGTGTGAAAACCCCACTATTATATGCTTATTTTTGTATATCATAAAAACATTCTACATAAATTATGTGAAAGTTTTTTCAATATTTGTTTCATAATTCTTTAATTCCTTTCTTCTAAAATGGCAATACCAAAGCCACTAATATTTTTTTCTCTTAGAAAAATTAATTATTATGATTTTTTTTGTCTTTATCCCATGTTCTTTCTTCTTAAAGGGTCATATCAGAGCCACTAATTCATTCTTTCTCAGAAAAACTTCATCATTTTGATGATATTTTAGTTTTGATGTCATTTTAGTTCTTCTCTAATGGCGATACCGATGCCACTAATTCTTTCCTTCTTAGGGAACTTTGTTTTTGTGTGAAAATTCCACTATTATATGCTTCTTCTTGCATATTATAAAGAACACAATTTTTGTATAAATTGTGTGTCAATTTGTTTCATTATTTCTTTGCTTTCTGCTAAAAGGGAATAGAAAGCCAGTAATTCAACCTTTCTTAGAAGTTATTATTATTATTACTATTACTATTATTATTATTATTATTATTATTATTATTATTATTATTATTATTATTATTATTATTATTATATTTTAGTTTTTTCGCTTTCATTCTTCTTAAAGGGTAAGCCATATATTCATTCATTCTTAGGAAAACTGATTTTATTTTAGTTTTTATTTCATTTTTCCGTAATGGTATAATACCAATGCCATCAATTCACTCCTTCTTAGGTAACTTCCTTTTTGTGAAAATTACATTATTATATGTTTGTTCATGCATATTATAATAAAAACCAATTTGATGTAAATCGTGTGCAAAATTATGCCATTGTTTGTTTAGATTTTCTTTTCCATTAAGTTTCTTCTTAAAGAGTAATACCAATGCCACCAATTCATTATTCCTTAGAAAACTTTGTTTTTAGTTTTTATTTCATTCTCCTTCTCCCTTAAGGATAATAGCAAGACCACTAGTTCATATTTCTTAGAAAAATTTGTTTCAAATTTTAGAAAAAATATTATATTTTCTTTCTTCTTTAGAGATAATAACAAAGACAGTAATTCATTCTTTCTTAAGAAACGTTTGTTTGCGAAATTTTCATTTATTATATGCTAATACTTGCATATTATAAAAAAGCATAACGTCCGTTTAAATTGAGTGTAAATTTGTCCTTATTTGTTTTTTTATTTTCTTTCTTCTTAAAGGGTAGTACCAATACAGCTAATTCATGTTTTCTTAGAAAACTTCATTATTTTGACTTTTTAGTTTTTCAATTTATTTTTATTTAAGGGTAATATCAATTCCACCAATTCATTATTTATTAGAAGTGTCTTTGTTCATTTTTAAAATTATTTCTTTAAGGTAATACCAACACAGGTTAATAGGTCGTTATTATGCCTCGGCTCAAGAATTGTTGTGAGCTTATGTTGGTTTTGTTAGCTCATTCATGTATGTGGAGTAGGATATGCTTTATTTATGGTGCTGACGGCTTACTCATGTACACAACAGACCATTGGCATGCATCACCATCCATGGTAAAGTAGTTACCCGATTGTCATCTACTCATCTATAATTGTCTCCATTGACCGCCTGGCCTCGCCTGATCTCGGGCTTCCCATTGCCAACTGACGACCAACAGAAACCCCCTGACGCTCGCTGGCATCAACCACTCTCTTGGCGGCTGATTGTTGTAAATGTCCACTCCCCGTCAGTCACAAAGATCTACACGAGATGCATGGTATATAGAGTAGTACAATGCACCCTAGCTAGCTTTTTTCCTTTTTCTTTTTGAGATATCCTATGTGTGACACGTACCCTCTTTGTCTGTGACACATTTGTGTGAAATGAGTTTTTTTAGCACGACACTATCGGAGACGGATAATGTAAAAACATAGCTATAGTAAATTGGGCCTCGCTTACGACATGTGCAGGAGTCGGGCAGGTCATGTTCCGATATCCATATTGGACTCTATGTGCATGTATTTGCTGGACATGCGCGCAACATACTCATGTAGTGGTTCCTTTATGGGCCGGCACATTTAGCGAGCACGCACACGTTGTACAAGGTCCGGTTTGGGGACCCTCTTGGTTTTTTCTTCTTCCTAGTTTACCTAGTTATTTTCTTTTTAATATTTTACTTTTCTTTTATAAGTTTATTTCCAAAATTATTAAACTTTTAGAAAAATTCATGATAGAAGAAAATCAAAATTTTGGAGAAGTGTTTGCATTTTACGAAAACAAATAATTTTAAAGAAATTCAATGTTTTAGAAAATGTGCAAAACTTGAAAATGATAGCATATTTTAGAAAATGTTCAAAACATTCAACAATATGTTTGGATTTTAACATATTTTCACTCTTTTATTATTTTGGAAACTTCTCTAATTTTTTAATTTAAAAAATCACATCTAATTTATCTCTCACAATTCTTTTAGTAGTTTCTGAAAATGTTCACTTTAAAATAAAACAATCTTTGAGGAAAAAGTGTCGGAGTAAATGACCACGGGTAGCCTCATCAGCCTCCCATGGCATTTCAAGACATCGGGGCCGGCTGTGCCCCTCAAGAATCAAAGACCAAAGCACCGCCCTCTTTGCGGCCAGCTGGTCCAAGCGGCCGGCTGCCTAAAGACGGCAAGGCCCAGAAGACGGCCCCGAAGTGGGCCGGCTCTTGGCAAGCGACCTCCAAAGAGGTCGGCTCCTAGCAGGCGGCCCCAATCGCCCTCAAAGTTTGCACCACATTATGACGACGAGACAGGGCGTGGCTACATCGACGCCTGTCATCCCCGAATCCAGGGCCTAGCGTGGCTACAGTGTGGCGTACTGGGCGGACATCCCTCGCCCGGCGCAACACTGTTGTCACGCAGCCCATGACATCACCCATGGCAGAGAAGGCCATGCTCCCTACGAGCCGTCGGCACGGCCCTAGGCGGCGGGCCCTACCTGTCAGTGAGAAGCCAGAAGGCGGCGGGATCCGCCAACCGGCAGATGGGAGGCCGACTCCCAGTAGAGGCCTTCCCCCTTCCCTCAGAGTTCGTGCGCCATTGATCCGAAGAGACGGGGAGTGGCTACAGTGAGCGCCCGCTAGGCGGCGGGTACTGTAGTCACGCTCCCCCGACAAAGCACACATCATCAGCAACATTGCCACAGTAATGAGCAGCTGGCGAGACCCGCGAGCGGCGGGCGCGGCCTGTCGGCTAAGTACGAGGCAGCCGGCGGGACCCACTAGGCGGCGGGCCCCAGCGGTCGGCGAAGAAGCTGGCATCTACATACACTAACAGCAGGGTCCTACACCCGGTCGGATTACCATTGTATCCTTGGGGTAGGCCTATATAAACCCCCCAGGGCACCCATGCAAAGGGTTCAGCCTCACTGGGACCTTGACACACCCACACACGCATATAGAGGAAGTAAGCTAGGGCTAGCCTTGCTCTTCTTCCCCCTCTAGAGAAACAACTCAAGGAGCAAGCTTGTAGCCACCATTGTTGCTTGAGTGATCATGCGGAGATCCTGCAGAGCAGGAGTAGGGGTGTTATCTCCTAGCAGAGCCCCAAATCTGGGTAAGATTCGCCGGCGGGCATGTTTGCGCCTTATCCCGTTTCCTGGCACCGGCGACGTATTATTAGCCCCCTCCATGATAAGTCATCCGTTGGCATATGTCGCATGACACCCTCGACAAAAAGTTTTCCTGTGTTTTTAAGAAACCACAAGAAAACACTAGTTGGATAAAATTCGAATGCCTGGCCACCTTTTTGTGAGTCACTTATGTGCGGTCGCTGATCTGAGTAGCCAAGGGCGGAGCCAGAAAATTTGACCATTGGGTTCACTCCATGACTGGTTGTGAGAACTTACTACTAGTATGTGAAGTGTAAAGTATAATTTTAAAGTATCTTACAACAAAATTATAGCACCCAAAAACAACATAATGAATAGAGATATAGTATTATATATCACACATTGTGTTGCATTAAAAACTGAAGAGTGCAAGACATACCCGTTTCAATAAAATTATAAAATCATTTGTTTACATATTATAAATATAGTAGTATCAGATAACTTTGTAGCTCCACGTGTAGCTTCTCATCTTCCTTGAACACTGAAAAAACGACAAGTTAGTTTGACAAGTTTAGAATAAGTACTAACAAGAGAAATAATATTGTAAAGGGACTCACATTTTAGAGTGTCCCCTTTCGATTTTTCACTGCCTTAAAAATATTAAACACTGCATCATTGGTAATGGTAGAAAAAATATCTTTCTCCACATAGCAGATTAGACAATCACTCATGAATTGATCACCCATTTTGTAGCGTAACTTTTTTTTACAACATTCATAGTTGAAAAGCATCTCTCCACTGATGCGGTGGCAACTGGCAATATCAGTACTAGCTTTAAAAGATGATAAACCAAAGGAAACGTAATATGCTTATTTGTTTCCACCATTAGTTTAGCAAGATCAGCGATGCCATCCAAATTGGCGAACCTTTCATCTGCTCGCACATTGTCAATGTAAGTGCGAAGTTCAGGACCAAGATCATCTTGTTTTCTTGAATCAAAGTCATCTGGATAAAACTCAGCTAGCTTCACTAAGCTATCCAAGTTAAAAGCAGCAAAGGAGTCCTTTGGGTTAAAAGAAGCCATGTGTCCAAGCAATGCAGAATTTACCTCATTGAAGCGGTCATCAAACTCTTGAAGCTGCCAATCAATGACAGAATTAAGACACTCAATTTGGTAATGTTGAAGGTTTGTCTTATTGGTTTTATGCCGTGGTTTGTGCCGATTAACATATTGCTCCTGCATGTTTATGTTCTCAATGTGATGCTCTTCACAGAATGAATGTACCTTCTCAAGAAGTGAGTCCCATCCATTATCCCTTAGTTCTTGCAGCTCATTCCTTGTTGACTTCACACATGAGATGGCATTCAGGATGTCTTGATCCTTCCTTTGTAAAGACTGTGACAAAGTATTTGCATTTCCCAATATATGCAACATCATGTGCAAATAAAAAACAAAATCAAAGGTCTCAAAATATGCTACAAGACCACGTGCCTGGCATTTCTTATCACTTTTGCCTTCTTTCTCAACATATTTCAGAACAGACATAACTGAAAGAGTCCTGTAATGTGAGCCCCAACGTGTGTCCCCGGCTCTTTGAAGAGTTTGTTCTTGATTTAGCCCTGTGCCAGTGCTAATCTGCCCACTACCTATGGCTTTTATTACCTCCTCTCGATGTTTCTCTCTAATCATATCCTTTCTTTTGCAAGAAGCTCCAACCACATTGAATAAAACTGAGATCATGTAAAAAAAATCTGCAATATCGTCATGCTTCTTTGATACTGCCATAATAACCAACTGGAGCTGGTGAGCAAAACAATGCACATAATACGCTGACTTATTCTCTTGCATAATCTTTGCTTTCAAGCCATTAAACTCACCGCGCATATTACTAGCCCCATCATAGCATTGGCCTCTAACCTGCTTTATGCTTAGTCCAATCTCGGTGAATAATTTTTGAAGAGTAGCCTTGAGACAAGTTGCTGATGTTTCCTTCACATGTTCGATTCCAACTAACCGTTCAATGATAAATCCACGCTTGCTAAGATATCTCAAAACAACTGCCATTTGCTCTTTGTCAGACACATCAGCAGCTTCATCAATCAACAAACTAAATACATCACCTCCAATTTCTTCAATAATAGAATTTAAAGTTATCTGCACAAAAGATAATTAACTTATTAGAGAACACTTGTTATTTGCAAGAAAACATAAATAGAGGCAATTAAATTTGATGTTACCTTTGCAAAATAATTTGCAATTTCCTTTTGAATATCTCCACATACCCACTTACAGTTTTTGGAGCATTCTCAAGAACTACCTTCCGTATAGCTTCATTCTGGTTTGCCAAAGTATGTACCAACTCTCGGAAATTTCCCTTATTTTTTGACTCCTCTGATTCATCATGGCCTCGGAAAGCTAAGCCTTGATGCAACAAGTATCTCACTAAATCAATGGAAGCATCAAGCCGGATTCAATTTTTCTTTTTTGTAAGATCAATTTGCTTATCAAAAGCAACATGAATTGACTGATCTTGATTCATCAAAGCATCACATCTTTTTACTGCTACATTATGAAAGCTATTAACATTACCCTTACCCTCATGAGTATCTAGTCTGCTTTTCTTGTTCCAACCGTTCCAGCCATTAATTGCAAATGCATCACTTCCAGCTTGTCCCTCATTGTAATCTCTGAAAAGGTAGCAACACAAACAAAAGGCCCTGTGCACTTTGTCACTATACTCAAGTCAACGATCATAATCATAAAACCAATCTGGATTAAATCTCCGTTGAGTATCACCAATCTCCCTCTGCGGGTAATCAAAATTAGATGGTGGCCTGTAAGGTCCTCTCGTTAAATATCTGCGCCTAATCTCATCTTGCTTTTGTGGATTTCTTGTGTACTCTGAAATTCTTTCCCGATCAGCCGGATCATAAGGCAACTCATCTAAATTAATTTCTGTATGAATAGTAGGCTTCGGGAGACTAGCTGCAGTGAAATTTGATGCACTTAGCCTACGTCTAGTGGGTGACCTTGATGTGCCTCTATCATCATCTCGATCTGGTGACCGAGTTTTCTTCAAAAAATACCGCTCCATAGCCTAGATCAATCAAAGTTCATGGAGAAAAACGAATAAGAAACTAGGGTAAAATAGTCACTGCGTATGGACGTACGGTGTTTTAGGGTAGATAAAACATATAAAAAAGGAGAGGAGATGCGGCTATATAATCTAATTACCTCAAATCTTGGGTTTCAGTATTGGATGTCGATCTGCAGCCGTCTACTTGCCGCGGGCGTGCGGCGGCGGCAGAGGTGTCGAGCGACACGAACATGCGAGATGGGAATTAGAGAAACGATTAGACGAACGTGCCACGTGCGCTTTTCTCGTAAAAAGGATTACGTGACTGACGCACTCATGGTTCTGGTAAAAGGATTATGTGGGCTTTTGCTTTTGGGCCCTTTCCTTTCACGTACGTGAGGTGTGTTGGGGTCAGCCCGATTATTTTATTGGGTCCACATCAGTCAAACATGTATATATACCACGTACGAGCCAATATCCATTGGGTTCAGTTGAACCCAATACGTATACGCTGGCTCCGCCGCTGAGTAGCCGTCGTGCAGTGATGTCGGTCCGCTACTGAAGCAGGCCCTCTCAAGGAAGTTGTTGCTAATGGTTCATAGGCTTTATGTCCCTCTCAACTAACTTTCTTCTTGACCGGATAAGTCCTGCTGCCACTTGCATTTACGATGCTTATTCCGTTTCATAATATAGTGCATACAACAATTCAAACCACACAAACTTTCACCATTGTGCAAAAAACAAATTACATCTAGAATGCCAAGCATGTATCATTAGATTCATTATAAGAATTAATTTCATATTTTACATATTTGATATTATAGATATAAATAGTTTTCTCTATAAAATTGGTCACAGTTTGCAAAGTTTGATTTAAAAAAATCTATAGCACTACATTATGGAACAAAGGCAGTATCTTATTTCTATCCTTTTATTTTTTGCAGGGTTATCTTAATTCTATTCCCTTTGCACACATCATCATGCAGTTCAGTTTGGATAGATGCTTTCTGAAAGCAGTAACTAGATCAATCGATCTATAGCCGGAAAAAAATTGTTTGTTGAATTTGTGCATTTTCCCATTTCATGACTACCCTCATTCCACTGCAGAGCAGCTGCGGCCTATGTTTGACCTTATCTACATACTACATGAAAAAAATCCCTAAAAACAATTACCTGTAAACTAAAAAAGTTGGGATGGGCATACGTACCATCCTCATGAAAAATATCACGGAAAGATTAGGGTCTGGGTGTGTAACCTTGCAAATATAAAAGCTATGCATTAATTGCCTGTCGTGAAGTCTTTGGATGCCCTTCTATGTTCTGCACGCGTATACATGGCCTGCACGTGTATCACCGAATAAAAAACATGTACGGTCAAGCTAGAATCTCAACTTACGCAGTCTATCAGAGTGGCATATAACTAATCTGTCATTACACACAACATCCATGTAGTAGGATATCTCACGATGTACTACTTGTATAGGAAAGTCTTCGCTAATTGCGCTAGCGCGCTGCCAAAGGGGTGCACATCTCGCTGAATCAATATGTAAGCTGCCTGTTTTTTAAATTTATAAGTCGATTTTCTAACTATTGATTGTTTTGTCAAGATTCATGTTTTTTTCTGGAGAAATGATTCAGATCCACTAACCGATTTTCTTAGCTCCCATCCGCCGCTTCGCTTGTTCCACGGGCACCTTGCTCTTATCTAATCTCAACCACAGTGTTACTAGACAAATCTCCACCCCAGACCATCCCCCTCTCCTTTTCACCTCACCTGTGCCCTTGGCCGCCATCGAGCTGCTCATGGAGCCGCCCGACAAGTGAACTTGGCGAGTCTGCTGGTAGTGCTCTAGGCGGAGCTCGTCGCTGCATCGCAACCTCGGGTTGCTGCGAGGTCCGCCCTTAGCACCATGGCTTTTCCCCTCCTTCATCGTGCAAGGCTAGCAGGCCGCGCTGATGCAAGCTGAGCATGGCTGCTGCGAGCGGTAGTGACGCCCACAAATTCCCAACTTGGGGGCGTGGATCTGCGTCAACGAGCCATCCCCGAACATCATCAGTGCCGCCCTGTAGCAGTTCTTACGGCTGGAGCCGCATGTGCCTTCGCTCATCGTTCAGTTTCGCCGCCGTCCTGGAGGAGCGGCGGCGTCGATGGCTCTCGCCTACTCGAGCTCAGATGCGACAACAAAGTTCTTGCAATTTTTGCAACAAAGGTCATGTTATAGAAAATTAGACGCGGCAGGAGATCCTATTGTAATTTATGCAACAAGGGTCTTGTAGCAGAAAATTAGACGCAACTTAAGATGTTATTGCAATTTTTGCAACAAGGATCTTGTTGCAGAAAATTAGACGCGTGAAAGATGTTGTAAAAAATTAGACGCGCCGAGAGATGTTGTTGTAATTTTTGTAAGAGTCTTGTTGTAGAAAATTAAAGAACAAGCGGTTTTGCAACATGAGCCTTGTTGCAGAAAATTGTAGAGGATGAGGTTTCGCAACAAAGGTCTTGTTGCAGGAAATCAGAAAAGACCAGATCTTGCAACATAAAGCATCGTTGTAAGAAATTAGAGAGGAGAATTGAACGGCTCACGAGGCGGCGGATCTTTTTAAAAGATCCACCGGCCGACGCGTAGCAGGCCTTTATTTTTGTTTCATGGTTTCTTAGACTGATTTTTGACTTGCATCTGTTTGGGGTAAATCCATTTATTTTATATTGGGCTGAATTTTTAGTTGTCGCAATTTAGGGTAAGTCTATTTTTCTATCGTCTGAAGTCCATCACATGTTGCCTGTTTTTATGCACTTTTTCTTTTTCTTTTTCTTTTTAGTCGGTTTTCTTCATTATACATGGGCATTTTGGGCATATTGGATTAGTGGAAATGTATACACTCAAGTACAAGTGTGTGAAAATTACACAATTATATGCTTATTCTTTGCATATTAAAAAAATTCACTGCAAAGTTGCGTGCAAGTATTTTTGAAGGTTTTTTATTTTCAGTTCTTTCTTCATAAAAAGTAACGCCAATGCCACTAATTCATTCTTTCATAGAAAACTTAATTCTTTTGATTTTTTAGCTTTTATTTCATTTTTTCCTTCTTTAGGTGTAATACCGATGTCACAGATTATTTCTTTTTAGTGAACCTTATTTCTGAAATTCCACTCTTATAGGGCTATATTTGCATATTATACCAAAAACACAATTTCTGTGTAAATTATGTGCAATTTTTTCATTATTTTGTTTTCATTTTCCTTTTCCTAATGGGCAACGTCAATGTCACTAATTAATTCTTCATTAGAAAACATCATTATTATTATTTAGTTTTTTTCATTTTCTTTCTTCTTTAAACAACAACAACAACAACAACAACAACAATAACAACAACAACAGAGCCTTTAGTCCCAAACAAGTTGGGGTGGGCTAGAGGTGAAACCCATAACATCTCGCAACCAACTCATGGCTCTGACACATAGATAGCAAGCTTCCACGCACCCCTGTCCATAGCTAGCTCTTTGGTGATACTCCAATCCTTGAGGTCTCTCTTAACGGACTCCTCCCATATCAAATTCGGTCTACCCCGCTCTCTCTTAACATTCTCTGCACGCTTTAGTCGTCCGCTATGCAATGAAGCTTCTGGAGGCTTGCGCTGAATATGCCCAAACCATCTCAGACGATGTTGGACAAGCTTCTATTCAATTGGTACTACCCCAACTCTATCTCGTATATCATCATTTCACACTCGATCCTTCCTCAAGTGGCCACACATCCATCTCAACATACGCATCTCCGCCACACCTAACTGTTGAACATGTCGCCTTTTAGTCGGCCAATACTCAGCGCCATACAACATTGCGGGTCGAACCGCCGTCCTGTAGAACTTTTCTTTTAGCTTTTGTGACACTCTCTTGTCAGAGAGAATGCCAGAAGCTTGGCGCCACTACATCCATCCGGCTGTGATTCGATGGTTCACATCTTCATCAATACCCCCATCCTCCTGCACCATTGACCCCAAATACCGAAAGGTGTCCTTCTGGGGTACCACCTGGCCATCAAGGCTAACCTCCTTATCACACCTAGTAGTACTGAAACCGCACATCATGTACTCGGTTTTAGTTCTACTAAGCCTAAACCCTTTCGATTCCAAGGTTTGTCTCCATAACTCTAACTTCCTGTTTACCCCCGTCCGACTATCATCAACTAACACCACATCATCCGCAAAGAGCATACACCATGGGATATCTCCTTGTGTATCCCTTGTGACCTCATCCATCACCAATGCAAAAGATAAGGGCTCAAAGCTGACCCCTGATGCAGTCCTATCTTAATCGGGAAGTCATCAGTGTCGACATCACTTGTTCGAACACTTGTCACAATATTATCATACATGTCCTTGATGAGGGTAATGTAATTTGCTGGGACTTTGTGTTTCTCCAAGACCCACCACAAGACATTCTGCGGTATCTTATCATAGGCCTTCTCCAAGTCAATGAACACCATATGCAAGTCCTTCTTTTGCTCCCTGTATCTCTCCATAAGTTGTCGTACCAAGAAAATGGCTTCCATGGTCGACCTCCCAGGCATGAAACCAAACTGATTTTTGGTCATGCTTGTCATTCTTCGTAAGCGATGCTCAATGACTCTCTCTCCCATAGCTTCATTGTATGGCTCATCGGCTTAAATCCACGGTAATTAGTACAACTCTGAACACCCCTTGTTCTTGAAGATTGGTACTAATATACTCCATCTCCATTCTTCTAGCATCTTGATTGCCCGAAAAATGAGGTTGAAAAGCTTGGTTAGCCATACTATCGCTATGTCCCCGAGACCTTTCCACACCTCAATGGGGATACAATCAGGGCCCATCGCCTTACCTCCTTTCATCCTTTTTATAACTTCCTTGACCTCAGACTCCTGAATTCACCACACAAAACGCATGCTGGTCTCATCAAAGGAGTCGTCCAGTTTAATGGTAGAACTCTCATTCTCCCCATTGAACAACTTGTCGAAGTACTCATGCCATCTGTGCTTAATCTCCTCATCCTTCACCAAGAGTTGGCCTGCTCCATCCTTGATGCATTTGACTTGGCCAATATCCCTTGTTTTCCTCTCTCGGAACTTGGCCATCTTATAGATGTCCCTTTCGCCTTCCTTCGTGCCTTACCGTTGATAGAGGTCCTCATATGCCCGACCCCTTGCTCCACCAACAACTCGCTCTGCGGCCTTCTTCGCCATCTTGTACTTCTCTATATTGTCTACACTCCTATCCAGGTATAGGCGTCTGAAGCAATCTTTCTTCTCTTTAATCGCCTTCTGGACATCATCATTCCACCACCAGGTATCCTTATCACCGCTTCTCCTTCCCCTGGACACTCCAAACTCCTCTGAGGCCACCTTACGAATGCAAGTCGCCATCTTCATCCACACATTGTCCGCATGCCCTCCATCCTCCCAAGGGCCCTCCTTAATGATCCTCTCCTTGAACGCCTGAGCTACCTCCCCCTTGAGCTTCCAGCACTTCGTTCTAGCGACTTTGCCGCGCTTATCCCGCTGGACACGAATCTGAAAGCGGAAGTCAGCAATCACCAGCTTATGCTGGGGTACAACACTCTCTCCAGGTATCACCTTACAGTCTAGGCACGCACGCCTATCTTTGCTTCTCAAGAGGATGAAATCAATCTAGCTAGAGTGTTGGCCACTACTAAAAGTCACCATATGTGATTCTCTCTTTCTAAAGAGCGTGTTAGCTACAATCATGCTGCGGGCTAGAGCAAAGCTTAAGACTTCTTCTCCTTCGTGATTCCTGATGCCAGAACCAAAGCCCCCATGCGCCCCTTCAAAACCTGTGTTAGATGTACCCACATGGCCATTGAGGTCTCCTCCTATGAAGAGCTTCTCACCAATCCATACACTCCTAACCATGTCTTCCAGGCCTTCCCAAAACTCCCTCTTGGTGTTCTCATTGTGGCCTACTTGTGGGGCATACGCGCTGATAACATTGAGAACCAAGTCCTCAACTACCAGCTTGACCAGGATAATCCGGTCCCCATGTCTCTTGACGTCTACCACTCCATACTTAAGGCTCTTGTTGATCAAGATGCCTACGCCATTTCTGTTTGCAACCGTCCCCGTGTACCACAGCTTGAACCGGTATCCTCCACATCCTTCGCCTTCTGCCCTCTCCATTTGGTTTCTTGGACGCAGAGGATATCAACACCTCTCCTCACCGCTGCATCAACTAGCTCCCGAAGCTTCCCTGTCAGAGACATTACGTTACAGCTACCTAAGCGAATCCTCCTAGGCTTGGCTAGCTTCCTTAACCTTTGCACTCGCCGATGTAGCGTGCCACTAAGGATGCGATGACCAAATCCTCGCTCACTTGCCACCGTATCCGGATCAAGATATGGCACGCCACCTAGGAGGTGACGGCCTGGCCCTTGCCCATTTTCCACCACACCCGGGTTCCGATGTGGCGCGTCGCTGAGAGTGTTACGCCCCAACGAAAATCTTTTGGGTTTCATCTTCATACGAGTGGCTGAGTTTTTACGTTGGCTCGCCAAGCCTATCACAACCCTCCTCCTTTACCCGGGCTTGGGACCGGCTATGTTGAGACAACATAGGCGGAGTTTCACTATTATAGGCCACTAATTTATTTCATTTTATAAATCTTTTTTTGCGGAAATTTTACTATTATATGCTTGTTCTTACATATAGGAGAAAAGGAGAATTTTTGTGTAAATTGTGTGCAAACTTTACATTTTTATTATATTTTTCAGTTTGTTTATTCTTGAAGGGTAATACCAATGTCATTAATCATTTTTCCTTATTTTTTTATTTTTTTAGTTTCTATCTCATTTTCTTCCTTCTTTAAGGGCAAAATACCAATGCAACTAATTCATTCCTTCTTAAGAAAGACACATTTTGTAAATATTCACCATCGTATGGTTGTTCTGGCATATTATGAAAAGCCGTAGTTTCTTTGTAAATTTTGTGCCAAGTTTGCATTATTGTTTCATTTTTTTTTCTTAAAGGGTAATACTATTGCCAGTAATTTATTTTTGCCTAGAAGCTTCATTATGTTTTATTTTGTTTTAGTTTTTACTTTATCTTGTTCATATAGAAAATAACACATATTATAGGCCTGCCCATCCCTTCTATTAGCATCCCCACATGAAGATTAATTAAACTCTGACTTCATATATATACACAGACCTCATACCGTAAGTAAGTGCCATTAGATCGATCGATCGAAACTTACACACATAAGATATATCCATGAACTCCAACATTTGTGTGTAGTTTTCGGGATCTGCTCAACACAATATAATACTATAGCTAGCTGGCTTATGCTGTGAGGTGAGAAGGGCGTATGTCCGAAGCATGCACCTCTCAGGTTGATCACCGCCGGCTAGTACATAGGTGCATCCTCTTGTCAAAGAAAAACGGACTAGCTGAAATTCTAAATTCATTATTTCTTAGATTAGAATACTTCGTTTTTTTCTTTATTTTTATTTTTGCTCATTTATATTCAGTTTTGTCTTGTGTCTTGCCTGATACCGGGTCAGTTTGTATTATGTTTCAGACCAAGCACAAGTATTTGATGTGTTTTTTGTTTGTGGTTCCAAAGGGCCGAATGCTCCTCTAAAAACTTAACTTTCCCAAATTGATGCAGGTTGGTTTTGATTATGAGAAACGATTGACTTACCTAAAAAATGTGCAAGTCAATTTTGATTCTGAGAAAAAACAGGTGACGGTGTTAACGCGAAGTTCGGAGGCCAGCGCAAGCGCGTTCAGGACCAGAAGAAACGCCAGTGGCACGACAAGAGGAAGGGTCCAGACTTTGATGAGATCATGAATCGCCACCTTTCCAGTTCATCAAGTGTAGCTTTTTTACAATCTCTACCACCGGTAGAAAGTGCTAAATAAAGGTGCTCATGTCTTCCAGCTAAAAACTACTACCAGGACATACACCTTTCCTTGTACAGGTAGGTAAGCGTCAATGGAAGAAGCAATATGACTCGATTGTTATGTTATGGCTTGATCAGCAGCCGGTGGTGGTGTATGGACATGGAGCCTGCGCTGGTGCGTTTGTGGACTAGCCGTTGGCCGACCGGCGGCAGCAGGAGCACTCCCCACATGTGAGGAGCATCGGACGAGCCATGTTAGTCATCGTCGTGGGATCGGAACGGCATATGTCTGCCTCCTTTCAGACATATCGTCCCTCTCCAGTGACGATGAGGTTGACCAATATGCTTGTGGCGGATCAGATTGATGCGACGGCGCGGTGTGCACTTTGGTAGTGGCGAAGGCGACGTGTATGTTGCGCGTGGTCGGCCTCGCCGGCGTTTCGTATGTGTTGTGGTGCTTTAGACTTAATTATTCAGGTTTTCGCCTGGTCTTTCTTCAATAAACTGAGCAGTGTGGGTCCTTGTACCATGTTTTTCTTTACAATGAATATAACAGCTCTCCTGTTATCGTTCAAAAAGTGATGGGGGGAGATACGTCGTGGTGGCTGGCCATGTCGTCGTAGATAAGGATGGGGGAGATAACCTTCAATGATTAATTTCCTAGCGCCCATGCTGGGAGTGTTAGTGCTGCCCCTCTCTCTACAACGTGCCCTGCCGTATCACTACGTATGATCCCTTCTTCCCTTTGACTCTAACCCCCGGAGCCTGCTCAGATGAATCCTCCTTTTCTTTTTTCTTCATCATTGAGTGGTACATGAAGGTGCATCGTAGAGTATACTTCCCCAGAAGCAAGACGCTGACTAACATGGAATCAGCGAGGAACCCTGGTTAATTAAGCGCTAAGCGCATCCAGATCACGGTCGGCAGGGAGCGTGGTAATTAATGCACCACGTACCGCGGGAGCGATTGTCAATGGAAAACTGCGCGGCTCGGAACCATGTGGGGATCCTCACGAAAGTCCATGGCGGCCCCGATATAACAACCCCCTAAGCACTCCTTTTCTTGTAGCTGTCCTCTCTTCTCTTTCTTCCGCACACTTGTTCGGTGAGGGGCCAACTTTGGCTTGGCGGTGACCATGGAGGGGATGAGGGGGTTGCCATCGTGGTGCTGGTGCGTCCTCTTGTGCCTGGCCGCCGGTTGGATGGCGGCGGAGGCGGCTCCGTTGCCGCAGTACTACAACGCCATATTCAGCTTCGGCGACTCCTTCTCCGACACGGGCAACTTCGTCATCATCAACTCCGGCAAGCTGCCCAACATGCCCAAGTTCCCGCCGCCCTACGCCCGCTGCTCCAACGGCCGTCTCGTCATCGACTTCCTGGGTACGTGCTCTGTCGTCTCGATGGAACATGTACACGTCAGTGAATTCCCTTCTGAATCGAAATGGATGTTGATTCATCTTTGTAGCCGAGGCGTTGGGAGTGCCGCTGCTGCCGCCGTCGGCGAACAAGGGCACCAACTTCAGCCAGGGCGCCAACTTTGCGGTGATGGGCGCCACCGCGCTGGACCTCAAGTACTTCAGGGACAACAACGTGTGGAGCATCCCGCCCTTCAACACTTCCATGAACTGCCAGCTCGAGTGGTTCCAGGAGGTTAAGGAGACCGTCTGCTCATCCCCGCAAGGTAATCATTTATTATGAGATTCCTTTTTACGATAAAAGGTAAATTTAAAAAAAAATCGTGAGGAAAAGGTAAATATTATTAACTTAAAATGGAGATCAAGTCGGTTCTGAGTTTTCTTGTTGATTTCTCTTTCTCTTTTAAATTTAAAAAAACGAACGAAATGCAGAGTGCAAGGAATTTTTCGGGAAGGCGCTTTTCGTGTTCGGCGAGTTGGGCGGCAACGACTACAGTTTCGCATGGAAGGCGGAGTGGAGCCTGGACAAGGTGAAGACCCAGATGGTGCCCAAGGTGGTGGAGTCCATCATCGGCGGCATCGAGGCTCTGCTCGACGAGGGCGCGCGGCACGTGCTTGTGCCGGGCAACCTCCCCGCCGGGTGCATCCCCATCACGCTCACCATGTACCCGTCCGAGGACCGTAGCGACTATGACCCCCGCACCGGCTGCCTCAAGAAGTTCAACGGCGTCGCCCTCTACCACAACGCCGTGCTCCGCATCGCCCTCGACCAGCTCCAGCGCCGCCGCCCGGATTCCCGCATCATCTACGCCGACTACTACACCCCCTACATCCAGTTCGCACGCACACCTCATCTATACGGTCAGTCCCACTCCAAACCATACCCCCTATGTCTTGTTCCTTATTTGATTCCTACTTCTTTCCTTTCCTACTAGTGTGTGTGTGTTCTGTTCTGCTCTCCTCTCCTCTGTTACAACGAGAAAGAATACAACTTTAAGGACAGAGTATTTATTTGTCCAAGATAATAATGTGCAATGTAATAACAAGATTTGTGGCCAACTGCAACTGCAGGGTACAAGAGGGGAGCCCTGAGGGCGTGCTGCGGCGGCGGTGGCCCATACAACTACAACATGAGCTCGTCGTGCGGGCTGCCTGGTGCCACGGTGTGCGACGACCCAGACGCACACGTCAGCTGGGACGGCATCCACCTCACCGAGGCGCCCTACCGCTTCATCGCCAACACCTGGCTCAAGGGCCCCTACGCGCACCCGCCCCTCGCGAGTGTCGTCCGCGATGATATGGTCTATTAACGGGAAATCCAATTTGGCTCCGAGGAGCACATACTCCCACGCGTGATTTTTTCTTTTCAAATGTCAAAAAAGTCCAAAAGAAAAGAGATGTGTTTATGGTCACATTAAATTCTACTTGTAACTTTTTTAGGTGGAAAGCTTTAGCAATTTAACCTTTGCAGAAAAGACAAGGTGAACACGAAGTGTTACCTTCAAATGGCACATTTAATTTTGTTTTTTTTTCACGTACGAGGCAATACTATACCATTTTGCATGCAAATTGTCAAACATTCTTGTTACACTAACATGAACATCTACGAAACGAGTAAATCCCTTTTTCCCCTTACTGTCAGCTTTGTGACAGATTTTACCCCTGGCTGTCTATTTTTTTTTCTTGTGGCTTGCTTGTTTGGGGATTTTTCACTGTCGGAGATATACCCCGCGGTGTAACCTGGCCGGATGTATGACCCGGCCGGACTTGGTGACTCACTGATGACTCGCCCTGACCCGGCGACTCACTAGTAACCCGTCCAGAGTTGGCGAAACATTGGTGACCCGGCAGGCGGGTCAGAGGAGCAACAAGACCCAGTGGCCCAGATGGCGGTTTATGGAAGGCCGACTCATATTATGGTGGGCCGGCTTGAGAAGGAAGACAAAAGGAATATGCCCTTACAAAGGAAGCAAGACTAGGACTCCACTTGTAATAGAGTAATCATAATCCTACTAGAACTAGTCATGTAACCCGTCTCTTCAACTTATATAAGGAGGAGCAGAGCATCCCAAGAGGGACAAGTTTCACAAGTTGAGACAGACAAGTCAATAGCTCTCGAGAAAGAGGTAGCCAAAGAGCACCCTTGTAATCGGACTTCTCCGCGGGGTCTGGTGCGGGAGAGGGGGGCGACATCGACCTCGACATACCGTCGGTGGTGCCTAAGGGAGGGAGCCGAGGATTCAACCTCGCACGACTATGGAAGGAGGCGACGTCGACCTCGACGCACCAGGCGCCATCGACACCGATGGGGGTCGCATAGGTCGGCAGAGGAGATCGAAGGTGGACGGGGCCGGCGGCGGCGTGGGAGAGGGCAGTGTGGATAAGGGTTCGATTTGGGGAAGATCTATTTTTTTGAGAGAAAGAGGAAGATCTATTTGGGGTGGCGGCTATTTGGTGCAAACTTTTCGCGGGCCTCTCGCGCGGTACGCACGCACCTGGGCCAATTTCAATCTCGTGCCCTATAGACAGTCCGGCATATAGTGGGCCATAGTTTAGTTGTACCGGCAGAGACGGTGTCCTTACAAACGGAAATCGTTTCTGGTAGTCTGTGTGTCCTCGTTCCTACACTTGTGCCGGCAGTTTTTCTGCCCTCAAGTACTTCTGCCGGCAGTACCGACATTCTCGGCAGATAGTTTGCGTTTATTCCATTGTTTATCCCGGCAGTTAACTGCCTCTAATTAAGTGTTGTGGTGTAGTGAGCACCATGATCAATATCAATGAAGCAGGATGTAGGCTTTTACCTCCACCGTGAGGGACCGAACCTGGGTAAAAAACTTCGCATCTCTCGTCCCACTCAACCCCTCTCAAGTTACCACATAGATGCGTTGGCCTCACGACTAAGTCATCACACTAGGACATCTGCTGTGACAAATCCACGACAGTTGGCGCCCACAGTGGGGCTTGAACCCACGACCACAAGGTTAAGAGCCATTGTAATCATGCACTTATTAATCTTTGGATTATCACCCTCACTAGGGCGAAAACCATGTCTTATTTTGTACCTGTTCTTATATAAAATGGGATGAAAACCTGTTTTCAGATGTTGCTCTTGTCTGAAAAACTAGCCAACATTCTATCGGCAGGCGCATGTATTATAGCTAGACTGAAAGGTTGCTTCAGAAAAAATCCGAAAAACAAAGGTGCATTGGAGGAGAGTCCAATCGGATAAGGCAAAAGTCAGTTAAGAAACACCCAATTACAAAGAAAACGGGGAGCAATTCAATTTTTTTCAAGAATCAAGTCACCTATTGAAAATTTCTCACAAAAAGAAAAGCAACCTATTGTAAATTCGATTCCCTCGTTCGTTTTGGCGACACAGCTCCAAAAGAAATCTTCTATCAATGTAGAGTTTTCCAAAAAATCTGGAGTATGACCACCTAGTATTTTCAGTTTTCCCAGTAATTAGTTCCTGTATAATTAGAAAAGAAAACAGAATCAAAGGCTACAAATGGTGTGGAGGCTCATGTACGCAGCTTATAGCCGATATTTATGCTGGTAAAGAGGACCTCCTCGTCGGCGCGTTCAACACCTGTTTTATTTTTAGTTTTGCTAAAGCACATCTAAATGTGCCATAAGTATTGCACATCTAAATCCTATGTCATTGATTTTACGTTGAGATCCGTGTGGATATTTTCTTTTTCTTTTTTTCTTTTTAGCTTTATGCTTGATTCACTCACTTAGATGTGCAATAACTAAAGCACATCTAAACGTGTCCTAGACACATCCTTTTATTTTAGGCAATTCAGCGCCTATTTTTTAGCACGCATGCGCTCGCACACGGCATGTAGTGGGCCGGTGTGCATACTCGCCTCGCGATGCAAGGAATGCACAGGGCAGGATGGTTTGCTTCCTTAAAAAAAGAGTATATCGGTTCTGTTGCTGCTCTTTTGGTGTAAAAAAACCGAATTGATAGCAAACTGGTTTTCGTAAGTCTGAACAAAATGGTCAACTCAAACAAAGTTCACACATTAAAAAAATGTTCACAGATCTAAAAAGCATTCATGAATTTAAAAATGGTCGAGGATTTCAAAATATTTATAATTTTTTTAAAAGTTTCCAACTTTTTTAAAAGTTCACAAATTTTGGAAAATTATTTTGAATTTAGTCTCAAGAATTTTGAAATGATTCAAAATTTTCTAAAAATGAAATAGAAATATAGAAAGGTAGAAAACCAGCAAAACTGAAGAAAAAAAAGGTTGAAAACAAAAACGAGAGAAAAGATACTCAAGAAAACAGAGGGAACCTCTAAAGGTTTTCATAACCGATGCAGGAGCGATAACATGGGCCGGCATTCCCACTTAGGATCTAGTGAGGGTGGTACTGGGCGCCTGGTGCCTAGAGCTACTAATTGGCGCATTATACATTTTACAAAAGTTCACACATAAGACAAAAAGTCACAAATATGAAGGGAAAATCATGATTTTGAGAAAAAAAATAAAAAAATTTGAAAAAATTCACGAATTTGAAAAAAGTTAGTGTATTTGATGGATTTGAAAAACAATTCAGGATTCTAAGGAAAAAACACAAATTTGAAAAAGATGTTTGCGAGTTCGAAAATATTCACTTATTTGAGGGAAAATAGTCCACGAATTTAAGAAAAAACGTTCACAAAAAAAATCAAAAGTTCGCAAATTTGAGAAAAAGATCATGAAAAGAAGTTCACAAATTTGAAAAAAAAAAGTGTACGTATTTAAAAAAAGAAAGATAGGAAAGGGAAAAAATGAATATAAGCCGTCACCAAAAATAAATAAATAAACAATTAGAAGTTTCCCGAAACCGGCTTGGGAAGCTTCCGAAAATCGAGAGCTTCCTGCTCATGCTTGAGATGGTGGGCTGGGCCATTCAAAACGCACAAAGGGCGGGGTGTGCGCCAAATAGTAGTTGTTTTCTTTGCGCCAAATAGTAGTTGGACCTTGTATTAATTAGCTTTGGCACGTTAAAGGCAAATAGGATTCCACTGCATAAGGCAGTTAGTTTCCGTGAGCATAATTGCGCTAGTATAGTGAAGTTTGTGACACATTTAGGCCTCTAGGGGGAGCCCGCTGAGGATGAATCGCCCCACCAATCAAAATATACATAGAGAAAAAATAAGATAAATTCGGCATGAATAGTATAAAAAGACAAAAAAAAAGACACTATTCGCAATTCAGATTTTTCTTTTTTGCTACACTGTGTGTATTTTCAATTTGATTTTAAGTTTTGACAAATTGTAGACACATCTGTGAATACTCACTTTTATGTAATTTTTGAAATATTTAAATGTATTTTTTAAAGTTAGGGATCACCTGATTTGTGGAAGCACATGATATCTACCCCGAAACCAGTGATATTTTTAATATTGGGTTCTTTGGTTACTTTGGCTTTCTAGCGGGTCGTATCCTGTTTCTTCAGGAAGCGTGTTTCCACATGTTTCTTATGCGGATTACTTCTGGAGTTTGTTTTCATCCGTCTTGTTCTCTGTTGTACTTTCAATCACTGGTTTTGCTTGTTCATTCCTTTTAACGCTTCTATTTCATTTTCCATTTTTCTTGCTATTGTTCATCTTATTTTTGTTTATTTTTATTATATTTATCTTTTCTCCTTTTTTTTTATCTTTGATGTTTTTGTCTTTTCTTCCGGTTTCTTTTTCAATCACATGTTTAAAAATAATGTTTTTCGTGATTAAAAATTGTTTATGACATATGAAATATGTTTATGATATACTTAAACATTGTTCATCATGTTTTATTTTTATTGCCATGTTTTACATAATAATTTATATTGTAAGAAAATAGTTAGGCATATTACAAATATACATTATGTGATTAGAATTGTTCATCGTGTATTGGAAAAATGTCTGCTGTGTACTTAAAAAATGTTCAGCATTGTACTAAATGAAGTGTATCGTGTAGTACCAAATAATTATTTATTTTAAAAATATTGGCCCTTATTGAAGATACATTTATGTGGAAAGTATATTCACCAGGTATTAACAAATATTTATGATATAATAAAAATGATTCTCAAATATTTATTATTTTTTCTTCTTGTACTTTTTTTATCATATATTAAAAATTTCATTACGTACTAAATACTATTATCATATATTTAAAAAGTGTTCACCCCGCATGAAAATATGTATATCATGTACTAAAAAAGTTCACATGTATTTAAAATGTTTACTGTGTTTTGTATAGATGTTAGTCATGTATTAAAAATGGCTATCATGTTTTCTTAAAGATGTTTATCATATTTGAAAAAATTCATAGTTTCCGGAAAATATGCATTATGTATTAAAATAGTTTTGAGTGTACTTATAAAATGTTCATCATATATTTTAAAAATAGCTATCATGTATTCAAAAAATATTCATATATTTTTAGGAAATTGCATATTTTTTTATTACCATACAATTATAAAAATTTGTATGTAGCACTATTTTAAATAAATGAATTATTTTTCTTAAAATGTGCAAAATGCATTCATATTTTTTTATCAAAATGTGTAAATAACGACGGTAAAAGGTGGAGACCGCAGAACCGGAAGCAGCCATGACGACATGACTGGGTGGCGTAGCACCACGGTCCTCCGCCAATGGTTCCTCCATGTGGCGGGCTTCCATTGGTCGGGATGCCCGCTCTATCATGCATGGCCCTACCAACAGCTGGGGCGGCGTCTCGCCCACCTGGCTGCCTACATCTCCCATCCCCATGTCCCTCTTCTCAACGTCGTAGACGGCAACAGTGGCATGGAATGTGGTCATCTGGTCCGGGCAGGGGCACCATTCGGTGTACGCCAGCACCGCTCGCTGGTGCTTCTGGCATAGATTGCTGACCTTCAACTTGAACATCCTCGTGTTGCATAGGTAGGATTTGGCTGGATTATATGTACGCAAAAATGATGCTAACATTTTTTATTCGTGATGTATTTATATGACCAACAACGATGGATGTAGTGTCATTGTTTTGTTAATCATATATGTTAATTGTGCTTTAGTGCAAAATGCAACTCCAATTTATTGAAAAAGTGTTAGTTGCATTTTTTTCTTAGCCAAAATGTTATTTGCATATTTCCCCTGAAAACAGCTTAGATATATGACCAACAATAGTCGCGTTGCCGTAGTGTTGTGGTTCTTCTAACTAACAAAGTTAAGGTGTTGTTGACGAAGAACCTCAGGCCATGTTCCACTTAGATCCATCTCGTCTGCTACTGATTTCAATCGGATCTGGATTCCATATGATGTTGCCGCCACGGATCTACCTAGAAATTTCCCCTTCTACGAGGGAACCATTTCGTGCCATCTTGTTGCTGCAATGGTTGCGCTTCGTTGCTGCAGTCAGCATGACTATTCCTTTTCTAGCCGATGCCGATGAGCTCATCCCTTTCGAAAATTTCAGGTGTGCGAGCACAAAGACCTAACGCTATCCATGTGGGAGGTCATGGCCGGCTTGCTAGGGAAGCTCACGAGCCTGCTGACCCCCCTCTTCTTCGCCATCTGTGTCATCGGGAAACAGTCATTCACCTCATCACCTTACAAATTTGGCACCTCCTTTTCGCCAGCACCTTTGCTCAAGTGCACCATCTGGTCTCCCATCGGCTCTCTGCCACCTCCATCATCACTTCAGTATCATTCTTTGTTGCATTTGCGAATAGGTTTGTGCCGTTTGCCGTGGCTCCATTTGCGCGCTGGGTTAAACGCCTAAAAACTCGGTGTCACGGATGGTGGGGCATCGATGGCCGTCTGTTCTATGCAGATGCCAATACTTCTGAAATCATTAATCGAGAAGTACTCCTTCCAAAGATCACTCCCACCTCCCCATGTCTGCTACTGATTTCAGTTGGATATGTTCTACGGGTTTTTCTTTGGTTTTCCTTTGTTTCTTCCCCGGTTCTGCTTCTTTCTTCGTCACACTTTGGTTTTGTTAGGTTTTTTTCCTAATTTTCTTTACCAGTTTTCATCTTTTTTTTGGTTTTCTTAAACACATGTCTAGTTATTTGCGATGCGGAGTTTAGATTTTTATTGTACACATGAAACATTTTTTGATACGCGTTGTACATTTCTCAACTAAATGATGCACATTTTTTTGTTAAAAAAAATGTTATAAACACTTATTTGAATACATGGTCAACATTCTTTCAACTACACATTGAACACTTTTTTTCTATGGTAATATAATTTCTTTCAACTGCATGAATATTTGAAAAATACATGATTAATATTTTTTTCAATCATATGATTTTGATGTCTTATTTTTTCATACACATTTGTACATTTTTGGTATACATCAGCAACATGTTTTTATACATGTTTAACATTTTCCAAATACACGATTATCAGTTTCATCACTTATATTTCATGTCTAGATTTTCATAAACTTTTAGATTTTATATATACATCAGTAACATTTAATTTTCATGTTTACCATTTTCCAAATATATGATTATCATTTTTAAAAACTTATATTTTTATATGTCTACTTTTTCCACACATATAGTACATTATTTTGTATACAACATGGAAATTTTTTATATACATCATTAACATTATTAAAATACATGGTCAACTTTTTTATATACACATTGTATTTTTATACATATTTCGCATTTTTTGCAAATATTTGATTAACATTTTTTAAATGTTTGATAAACATTTTATAATTGTATGGTCAATGTTTTTCATAGACATTATATCTTTTTTGTGTACACTTTCGGTATAAATGATATTTTTATATACACATTTAACATTTTTCAAATTCTTGATCAATATTGTGAAATGCTTGATTAATATTTTATAAATACATGGTCAACTTTTTTCATAGACATTGTATATTTTTTATATACCTTTGTTCATATACACGAGAAGCATTTTTTTCTTTGCACATTTAACATTTTTCAAATGGTTGATTAACAGTATTCCAAAGTTAGTTACATGAAAAAAATTACAAGTTGGCACATGGTTTTTATTATATTTATGAAATATTTATATATTTGTATGTAAAAAGAGCATACTCAAAATATGATGCATACTAGATAGAAAGTAGTATATATACTACTTGAACATTCTTATATACTACATACTATGCATACATAGTCTCCGATTTGATAGATACTACATACAACATACAAAACTCAAGTGGTGATAACTACCAACATATATTCAGAATATTTGAAAGTATAACAAAAGTAAAAAATAGAAAAAATGAAAACAAAAAAGTAAAAAAAACCCAGAAAAACCAGGATATTGCTTGTTGCATGTGGCCTCCAGCACACCTAGGCCGGCTCATCTGGCATCGCGTTCATGCTACCTTACGTCTCTCTATAAGGGGGGACATAGGCGCACCCGAATTAAGGAGGTTACTTTTCCCTAAGCACATGAAGTGGGCTAATCTAGTAAAGTTAACCAATACTTAGATATTTGCCTATAAAAATAAAGCTTCTAAAAAAACGTGGTGAGGGAGTATGTTGAGTCATGGATCGTGGGCTGAGTTTCCAACAAAGGAAGTGGATCGGCCCAGCCCATAAAACGAACAAATTAACAGAGCTGGATCAAGTGGGCTTTTTTCCCTACGTAAGTGGGCATGCAAGTGGCCGCTCTTTTCTACTCGGAGTCTGAAAGTGGGCAAGCCTAGAACATCAACCTAAATACAAGATATTGATTCGATCATTTCTCAGAAAAAGATATTGATTCGATCAGTTCCCAAAAAATAAAAATAAATGAAACAGAAGAGAAAGAGAGACACAGGTTCCATTTTTCATGCCGAACGAAATTCAATTTTCATCGTTTGGGAGAGAAAAAACCATATTTTAGATGGTCAGTACTCTTATTTATTTTTTTAGAACAAAGACCTAACTTGCACCGGACTTCAAATTAATAAAGCTCAAACCGAAGTGCAAAAAATATAACAAAAAGAAAGCTCAAACCAGGCAGAGCAGCACAAGGTCTTAAACACACATTTTTTTCGAACCATGCAAAGCAACTATGTGTGTAACTAACAAAAAGGAGGATGTTACAACTCGAAAAAAAGAGAGAGGATGATACTGATTTGTGGCTACACCGAGGCGAAATAACCTTATTCAGTGGTAAGTGCTATCACTAGTAGAAAAGGGGGCAAAGGTCCAGGCCGGGTCAGCCCATTAGTCCCGGTTTAGTTCAGAACCGGGACCAATGGGGGCATTGGACCCGGTTCGTGAGCCCAGGGGGCCAGCCAGGCCACGTGGGCCATTGGTCCCGGTTCGTCTGGACTTTTTGGTCCCGGTTGGTGGGATGAACCGGGACCAATGGGCCTCGCTCCAGGCCCACCACCATTGATCTCGATTGGTGGCTTGAACCAGGACCAAATGCTCCCTCCTTTGGTCCCGATTCAAGCCACCAACCGGGACCAATGAGGTGCCTATATATACCCCTCGCGTAAGAGCAGAGCACACTGCTCTGTTTTTTTCTGGCCGAGGGGGAGAGGGCTTGGTGGTGCTCTACTCACCTTCTATGCACACAAGGTGTTCGATGGAATGTCCGAGCCACACTACTTAAGCTTTCTTCTCTCCAAGCTCGATCTCCAAGCTCCATTTTCCTCAATATTTGTCTAGGTTTAGCGGTCCGTCACGCCCCGTCCCCGTCTTCACCGCCGTCGATCACCCGCGCCGAGCTCATCGCCGGCACCACCGTGGTGAGCCTCTTGTTCTTATCTTCTTTCTGAAAGGAAAAAATATTCTTACTTGTATGTTTACATACATACTTGTATTATTTTCTTACTTTTATTATTGCATCTTATATAGTGCGATGATTTTGGTATCCGCCCCCGTCGGCCCTCGTCCTGTCTATGATTCGGATGTGGTATATATATTATCTTTATAACTATTGGTTCATTTATTGTTTATGAAAATTATGCCGACCAACGTGACATAGATTTTATTTATGTAGGATGTATGTGAATCATAAATTGCAACCAACCCTATTGTCGAGAGGTTAAATTTAGTTGAAGAAGAAAACAATTTGTTGAAGTAAAAAATAACAAAAATTTAGGAGGAGAAGATGATATTAGAGTTGCATGTTGCGGATGTTGTCGATGATCACAAGATCAAGATGGATGCAATGCGCTTGAAGATTAGAAATATTAGAAAATATGCCATTCATACCGAGGCTTGGCATCATTATGCCGTTGGATCAATTGTTACCTTGGTTGCGATTATGATCGCATTTGTTTTCGCATTGAAATGTTTTACATAGTTTCAATGTATGATTTAATTAATTAGATGCTCTGAAGAGCTATATTTTGTTAGATGAGAACTATGTATGTACTTTGGTTTTAATGTGATGATGAACTTCTATTAATTTGGACACTTAATTATATATAATGCACGCAGATGAACCGGCAATGGATGTACGGTGACAGACACACCTCCGAGTACATTAAGGGCATGCATGAGTTTCTCGATGCGGCTGAGGCAAACAAGCAGAATGGTTTTGTGTGTTGTCCATGCACTGAATATGGGAATACGAGGTCTTACTCTAATCGGAAAATCCTTCACTCCCACCTGCTTTACAAGGGTTTCATGCCACACTATAATGTTTGGACGAGGCACGGAGAAATAGGGGTTATGATGGAAGACGGTGAAGAAGAAGAGTACGATGACAACTATGTGCCCCCTCAATACGGTGATGCTGCAATGGGGGGAGCTGGTGAAGATCAAGAGGAATCAGACGATGTGCCCAATGATGCTGCAACGGGTGAAGCTGCTGAAGATCAAGAGGAACCAGACGATGTGCCCGATGATGATGATCTCCGCCGGGTCATTGTCAATGCAAGGACGCAATGCAAAAGTCAAAAGAAGAAGCTGAAATTCGATCGCATGTTAGAGGATCACAAAAAAAGGTTGTACCCCAATTGCGAAGATGGCAACACAAAGCTCGGTACGTACTGGAATTGCTGCAGTGGAAGGCTGAGAATGCTGTGGCTGACAAAGGATTTGGGAAGCTAATGAAAATATTGAAAAAGAAGCTTCCAAAGGATAACGAATTGCCCGACAGTACATACGCAGCAAAGAAGGTTGTATGCTCTCTATGATTGGAGGTGGAGAAGATACATGCATGCCCTAATGACTACATCCTCTACCGCGGTGCATACAAGGATCTGAACGCATGTCCGGTATGTGGTGCATTGCGGTATAAGATCAGACGAGATGACCCTGGTGATGTTGACGGCGAGCCCCCCAGGAAGAGGGTTCCTGCGAAGGTGATGTGGTATGCTCCTATAATACCACGGTTGAAACGTCTGTTCAGAAACGAAGAGCATGCCAAGTTGATGCGATGGCACAGTGAGGACCGTAAGAAAGACGGGAAGTTGAGAGCACCCGCTGACGGGTCGCAGTGGAGAAAATTTGAGAGAACGTACTGGGATGAGTTTGCAAAGGACCCAAGGAACGTATGGTTTGCTTTAAGCGCAGATGGCATTAATCCTTTCAGGGAGTAGAGCAGCAATCACAGCACCTGGCCCGTGACTCTATGTATGTATAACCTTCCTCCTTGGATGTGCATGAAGCGGGAGTTCATTATGATGCCAGTTCTCATCCAAGGCCCTAAGCAACCCGGCAACGACATTGATGTGTACCTAAGGCCATTAGTTGAAGAACTTTTACAGGTGTGGAATGGAAATGGTGTACGTACGTGGGATGAGCACAGACAGGAGGAATTTAACCTAAAGGCGTTG
This sequence comes from Triticum dicoccoides, assembly GCF_002162155.2. Classification (NCBI taxonomy): domain Eukaryota; kingdom Viridiplantae; phylum Streptophyta; class Magnoliopsida; order Poales; family Poaceae; genus Triticum; species Triticum dicoccoides. Next base: position 764,209,875 of record NC_041384.1, on the reverse strand, counting down.
CTGTTCGTGACCATCAACGACTGGCCCGCTCTCAGTAACCTTTCAGGATAGACAAACAAAGGATACCACGCATGCACGCATTGTTTAGATGACACTGAAAGTATATACCTGGACAAATGCAGGAAGAATGTGTACCTGGGCCATCGTCGATTTCTTCCGACCAACCATCAATGTCGAAAGAAAGGCAAGCATTTCAAAGGCGAGGCAGATCACCGGAAGAAGCCCGCCATGCGTACCGGTGATCACCTACTTGCTATGGTCAATGATTTACATGTAATCTTTGGAAAGGGTCCCGGCGGACTAGCTGTTCCGAATGATGCTGAGGGACACGCACCCATGTGGAAGAAGAAATCTATATTTTGGGACCTACCATACTGGAAAGACCTAGAGGTCCGCTCTTCAATCAACGTGATGCACGTGACGAAGAACCTTTGCGTGAACTTGCTAGGCTTCTTGGGCGTGTATGGGAAGACAAAAGATACACCTGAGGCATGGGAAGACCTGCAACGTTTGCACGAAAAAGATGGCATGCCTCCGAAGCAATATAAAGGTCCTGCCAGCTACGCTCTTACGAAAGAAGAGAAAGAAATCTTCTTTGAATGCCTGCTCAGTATGAAGGTCACGACTGGCTTCTTGTCGAATATAAAGGGAATAATAAATATGTCAGAGAAAAAGTTTTAGAACCTAAAGTCCCATGACTGCCACGTGATTATGACGCAACTGCTTCCGGTTGCATTGAGGGGGCTTCTACCGGAAAACGTCCGATTAGCCATTGTGAAGCTATGTGCATTCCTCAATGCAATCTCTCAGAAGGTGATCGATCCATAAATCGTACCAAGGCTAAGGAGTGATGTGGCGCAATGTCTTGTCAGTTTCGAGCTGGTGTTCCCACCATCCTTCTTCAATATCATGACGCACGTCCTAGTTCATCTAGTCGACGAGATTGTCATCCTGGGGCCCGTATTTCTACACAATATGTTCCCCTTTGAGAGGTTCATGGGAGTCCTAAAGAAATATGTCCGTAACCGCGCTAGGCCAAAAGGAAGCATCTCCATGGGCCATCAAACAGAGGATGTTATCGGGTTTTGTGTTGACTTCATTCCTGGCCTTAAGAAGATAGGTCTCCCTAAATCACGGTATGAGGGGAGACTGACTGGAAAAGGCACTCTTGGAAGTGACTCAATAATATGCAGGGACGGATATTCTTGGTCTCAAACACACTACACAGTTCTACAGAACTCTACCTTGGTGACCCCTTATGTCGATGAACACAAGAACAGTCTGCGCTCCAAACACCCAGAGCAGTGCGACGACTGGATTACATGTGAACACATCAGGACTTTCAGCAGTTGGTTGGAAACACGTCTCAGAGGTGACAACACTGTTTGTGATGAGCTGTACTTGTTATCCAGGGGACCATCTTTGACTGTATTGACTTACAAAGGATACGAGATAAATGAGAATACATTTTACACGATCGCCCAAGATCAAAAGAGCACCAACCAAAACAGCGGTGTCCGCTTTGATGCAGCAACCGAGAGCGGAAAGGACACATATTATGGTTACATAGTGGACATATGGAAACTTGACTACGGACATGATTTTAAGGTTCCTTTGTTTAAGTACAAATGGGTAAAATCTGTCAGGAGGGGGTACAGGTAGACCCACAGTACGGAATGACAACAGTGGATTTGAAAAATCTTGGGTACACTGACGAACCGTTCGTCCTAGCCAATGATGTGGCACAGGTTATCTATGTGAAAGACATGTCTACCAAACCAAGAAAAAGAAAAGATAAGGAAGCGAATACATTATACGATGAGCCAAAGCGCCACATAGTTCTTTCAGGAAAAAGGGACATCCTGGGAGTGGAGGGCAAGACAGACATGTCTGAAGATTATGAAAAGTTTCATGAAATTCCTCCCTTCAATGTCAAGGCTGACCCAAGCATCCTGATAAAACGATGAAGATTATCCATTGTTACAGCGTAATAAGCAAATGACACAAGCGAATAAAAAGTGAAGACTTTCTCCCGCAACTATTATGATGATACCATGCCAACTTTATAACACACGAGTATGCTATGTCAACTTTTTCAGAGTTTATTTGAAAACTATGAATTTAGGTCGAATTTACTCTATAGGTGCATCTATGTTCATTTTTTTAGTAAAGTTAATCACAAACTTGTGATTCACACAAATTTCAAAGAATTCAAATTTTAACTATTCAAATTTGAAAATCAATGGCACTAACAGAAAGTTTATAATTTTTGTAAAACTAATGGCACTAACAGACAGTTTATAATTTTGCTGACCTAAAAGCAAAAAAATAATAAAAAATAAAGCAAAAAACAAAATAAATAAATAATGCAGAAAACAAAACAAAAAATCTGAAAAAAATAAAAATAGCAACAATAAGTGTTTTTTTGTAAATAGAAACAAAAGAAA
>NC_041384.1:764206108-764207096 GCF_002162155.2 Triticum dicoccoides | reverse complement strand
AATAAATAAAGCAACAAAGAAAAAAACAAAAAAAATGTTTTCAAATTTGAAAACTAATGGCACTAACAGAAATTTCATAATTTTTCTAAAACTAAAAGCAAAATAGAATTAAAAAATAAAGAAAAAAAAACAAAATAAATAATGCAGAAAACAAAACAAAAAAACTGGAAAAAAACTATTTTTCTAGTAAAGCTAATCACAAACTTGTGATTCACATAAATTTCAAAGAATTCAAATTTTAACTATTAAAATTTGAATACTAATAGCACTAACAGAAAGTTTATAATTTTTCTAAATCTAAAAGAAAAAGAATAAAAAAATAAAGCAAGAATCAAAAGAAAATAAATAATTCAAAAAACAAAACAAATACTGAAAAAAATAAAAATGCCACCTATTGGGCCACACGGCCTGCATACGACTAGAAACCCATCTGTACATGGGCCAGGATGCAGGCCTGCAGGCCCAATAGGCCTAGCAAGGCAGTGACAAGGGTAGGCAAGTATTGTCTGCATATTAGAGAGGAGCTCGGCACCTGAGTCGCAACGCAGCTTATAAATAGGTGCTGAGCTCTCTCAGCTAGCAAGGTGGGACTAAACTTCCCAGCGCACTGCGCCAGGCCTTTGGTCCCGGTTGGTGGCTCCAACCGGGACTAAAGGGGGCTATTGGTCCCGGTTCGTGGCTCCAACCGAGACCAATGCTCCCCTTTAGTCCCGGTTGGTGGCACCAACTGGGACTAAAGGGGGGCATTGGTCCCGGTTTGTGCCACGAACCGGGACCAAAGCCTTTCCTATATAACCAAACACTTGGGAAATTTCCCCCCACCCGTCATTCTTCTCCAACGCCGCCAGGCTGCTGCGCTGCTCCTCGACGCCGGCCCCTGCCCCGACGTCGCCGTTGCCTCCCCTAGCCGCCTGAGGTCGCCGTCGCCGCCCGCTCGCCGTCGGCCATGCCCTCGCCCGACGCCGTCGCCACTCGCCACCCTGCCCCA
>NC_041384.1:764200206-764204799 GCF_002162155.2 Triticum dicoccoides | reverse complement strand
TGTCGAACACTACATCCACGTCACACAAGTGACGCGGGCTTCGACGCCCACGTCACATGTGGGACGTGGATGTAGTGTCCGACACCGATGGCCACATGTATCTCACACCCACGATACTTGCTATTTAGGGTTTCCTCTACTGGTCGGCGACCCTCGACGACCCTCGTTCCCGATAAAAAAAGAGGAAGAATAAGAAAAAAAGAGGAGAAGAAAGAATAGAGGAGTTCTTACTCCTCTATTCTTTCTTCTCCTCTTTTTTTCTTCTTCCTCTTCTTTTTTTATCCTTGAAGCGTTGTCGAGGCCACCCCAAACCCTAGAGAAGCAGCGTCGAGGCCACTAATTAATATTAGTTCTATGTTTGCCACTAATATATCCATCTGTCATGTTTGAATAATAATTTCCATGTTGTAAATATTTGTAGAAACTATGGACACCGCCCGAGACGAAGTACAAGAAGAGTTGTTGGGGGACATAATCGCACGAGGAAATGATGCCGTCTGCTCGTTGTTTCTCAACGACACCGATGGTCTGGAAGCAGCTGGCTATGATTATGATGGCTCCGGTGACCTAATGCCGGTGCAAGAAGGAGACCGCGAGGACGGCTCCGGTGACCCAATGCCGGTGCAGGAAGGGGACCGTGATGACGTCTCCGGTGACCGAACCGAGTCCGGCCAGGTATATATATTAGTTAAGCTTGTGCTGACTAGCTAATTGATGCATTCATTGTTTTGGTATGTACACATATTAATTAAGTCTTTGTTCTTTTTTCTAGCCCTCCGGATCAAGCACAACTTCGGTAAAGAGACGAGGCCCGAAGAGAAAGTTGAGCTCGGATGAAAGGTTTGAGATCATAGCAATCGCGCCCGACGGCCAACCGATTGAACCCATTCGGACAAAGAATGCATTTGTTGCTCAGTGCAGGGTTCTGGTTAGGGACAAGATCCTGATCAGCATCTAGAAATGGTTAAAGCGGCTACAGAAGACCCTGAGGTGTCTTATGTCAATGATATGCAGAAAAATGATCTTTGGACTGAGCTGAAGTCAAATTTCACCCTACCGCCAGAGGATGATCCGGAGAAGCCAGTTAAAGAGCAATTAATCAAGTCTTTTGCTCTTAAGAGGATGACAAAACTATTCAGGAGGTGGAAGAAAGAGCTGAATAAGTTTGTCGAAAATAAAGAGACACCAGAATTCAAGGGCAGATATGAGAAGATCAGAGATCACTGGCCCGCATTTGTGGCCACAAGACATTGGAAAAGAGTAAGAAGATGTCGGTGACAAACAAGCAAAATGCTGCGAAGAAGAAGCATCACCATCGCACGGGGTCAGGTGGCTACCTCGCAGCCCGGCCTAAGTGGGCCAAGACTGAGAATGATCTGGTTGATAAAGGGATCGAACCAGAGACAATTAACTGGCCAGACCGTTGCCGGACTTGGTTCTTCGAGGCTGGCGGAACCTTGGACCCTGTATCAGGGAAGTGCATTTGGACGGACGATCAAATGGAAATACCAATCAAGAGGCTTAAGCACTATATCAAAGCAGCGCAACAAGGGATGTTCGTTCCAGACAGAGAGAACGACGAGCTCAGAATGGCCCTCGGGAATCCTGAGCACCCTGGACGGACACGAGGCACGCCAGGCTTCATTCCATGGAAGGCTGGGTTTCTGAACGCAGGCGGTTACAAATGCCACGAGAGGAGAAAGAAAGTGGAGCAGACCCAACTGCAGGCGCTGCACGCTAGGGTACAAGCGATAGAGGAACGAGAAGCAAATCGCAGCAAACGAACTGCCGAAGCTTCCCCCGAAGCTACCCCGCCATCTCAGCGGAGAAGCAGCGTGGCTTCCACCGAGCTGCTCCAGCCGGAGCATGTCTTGACGGCTCCTGTCAGCTATCCCGTGGATGCTATCACGGAGTCTCGAAATTGCCACCTTATGACGCAGTGGATTAATATGAAGGTCAAGGCGGCTGTTGGCTCTGTTTTTCCTACTGAACCCGGCGGAACTTTTCACTGCCGGCCGATTCCAGAAGGATATGCTAGGGTGATGGTCGATGAAATAACGGAGGGATTTGAGGACCTCCAGCTTGACCACCCTACCAGTGAAGGGGAGACTCGGCTGGGTTCTGCTCTGAAGACTCCATGCCTATGGCAGAAGGAGCTCATCAACCTTCCGAACTGGACGCCTCCGCCTCCTCCTCCTCCTTCGGTGAGTCAGGGCACTCCGCCTCCTCCATCGCCTCCTCCTCCGGCGAGTGACGATCAGGGCACTCGCCCGGCTCCTTCTCCGGCGCGTGGCGGCACTCCGCCTCCTTCTCCGCCTGCGCCGGCGCGCCCGAGCAGCCAGCCTCCTCCTTCTCCGCCTCGTCAGCAAGGGCGGAAGAGACCTGCCGCCACTCCGGCTGCTCCGGCGCGTCATAGTCCTCCTCCGCATCGTAAGCAAGTAAAGAAGACAACCGCTCCGTCTGCTCTGCCAGTGTCTAGCAGTACAGCCAGAGGCGGGACGACATACAGATTCGGTCATTCTCTGAAGACTCCAGAGAAGTTACCATACGAGAGGACCCCGGAGGAGAACGCTGAGATCGCGCGAGAAGAAGTGAGGAACTTCTTTGAAGGGGTGAAAGAAAAGAAACATCCACCTCCGGAGGAGAAGGTAGATCCCGTGAAAGCGAAGCGCACTCTGGCTGCCCTGACAAAACCACCCAAGTCTCCGCCGAAAAGAAACTATGAGCGCATTATTGGAAAGGAATTTGCCGAAGCAGAGCGGTCGGGAAGTACTATCAGTGATCAAAGGCTGAAAGAACGACGAGCTGGGAAACAAATTGCCCAGCTCGGCGAACAAGCAAAGCAATCGTGCCCCCCGCTCAAGGTGCCTAGCGACATCGTCGCTAATGATCCGAGGATGGTGCCCGGTTGTAGCAATCTTGGAGATTACATGCCCGATGATGTACATTATGATTTCATGGAGGTGCAGATACAAAGATACGAGTACGAGGAGCCTCTCGTCAAAGATGAAAGATCTCTATCAACGATGATGCGAAGATTGCATGATTGGTACTTGAAAATCTGCAGAGAGTCTGGGGGGAGGAGTACTTTGTATGTGAGAGTTAAAAAGGAGCATGACCTCGTTGGAATTGAACTGTTGCCTGTTCCATTTGAGGAGTTCTTTCAGTTTTTCAATCAATTGGCCCTCGATAAAGCAACGGTCACCTGCTACTGTCTGTAAGTAGTACTACTTCTGTCATTAAGTCTCTCTATATAGCTCAACTCTTTCATTGCATGTATTTATAATTACCCTCACTATATTATGCAGATTGAAGATCGTCAAATTGAAGAAAAGACAAATCGGTGATATTGGGTTCATTAACACAAATCTCATAGATGCAACTGAGGTTAAATATCGTGCCGCAGATACCGAGGCCAACTTGCTACGATCGTTGGTAATAAATGAAAACAAAGATATAATACTCTTTCCTTACAACTTCAAGTGAGTGTTACTGTCTTGTGCATATTCAGTTTCCCTTATTAGTCTAGGTTATAGTAATGTAATTGATGAGTGATGCATGCGTGCACAGGTTCCACTATATTCTCCTAGAGATTAAGCTTGAGCAGGGACTAGTAACCGTCTTAGACTCGAGACGAAAAGATCACCAGGACTATGCGGACATGACTCAAATGCTCGAGAAGTAAGTTAAATCGATCATTATCCACCATATCAGCAACTTTGTTCATTTCCTGATATATCAAGTAATTGTTTTCTTTGTCTGGCAGGGTTTGGAGAAAATTCACCAAAAAAGCTCCGGGACTCCCGAAGAAGCTGCAATTTAGACACCAGAAAATAAGTACTATAGTAGTATGTTCCGCACATCTCCTAGTGATTCAAGCGCTAGTTTCATCAATACCATTTGGCATTCTTGCTTATCAGTTTGATTGACCTCTATTTCTTGTAAAGTGGTTGTGGCAGGAACAAGGGAATGATTTCTCTGGATACTACATTTGCGAGTCCATCCGCCACACGACCTGTGAGCGGGGCTACTCTGACGAACAATATGAAGTGCGTAAATAACAACATTCACAATTTTATTTTATTACCATCATTTGTGTTGAGTTTCATTCATTCATATATATATGTATTGACCCCCTTCTTCAAATTAGATGTTTCGGAAGCAGGATGAACTCCTAGCACCAGCTCGCATGCGAGCAATTCAAGAGGAATTGGCGACATTCTTTCTTGACCACGTGATCGCTGAAGACGGAGAATACTATGTGGACCATGAGTCCGTATGTTAGGAGATTATATTTGTAAGAGATAATTATTGTATATATGTAGCCGGTAGTGTCGGATAGATATACGAGAACTTGTTTTTCGACCAATCTCTTGGAGAAGGAGAGGTGGTCGATATCACTTTTCTCTGTATGTATATATGTTCATGACGATCTTCTGTTTCCTTCGTTTGCTTACTAGCTAGCTAGCGTGTCTAGTCCTCTATATACATATGTATAGTACGTAGCGTCGACCAAGCACGGACATAAGAGAGGACACTTCTCTTTATTAATTATAGCTAGCTAACACAATATATGAAACACCTAAATTAACC
>NC_041384.1:764193009-764199948 GCF_002162155.2 Triticum dicoccoides | reverse complement strand
AAAAACAAAAACCCCAGCCACAGAAATGCTGACGCATGGATGTCTATTGGTCCCGGTTGATGCCACCAACCGGGACCAAAGGCCCTCCTGCCTGGGCTCCGCGCACAGGCCACGTGGAGGCCCATCTGTCCCGGTTCTGAATTGAACCGGGACTAAAGGGACAGGGCATTAGTACCGACCCTTTAGTCCCGGTTCAGGAATCGGGACAAAAGGTCCTTATGAACCGGGACAATAGGCCCGTTTTCTACTAGTGTATATACGTAAATCTTGTCAGTCTCAGAAAACTACTCCCTTTGTCCCAAATTACTTGTCGCAAAAATTCGGGACATAGGGAGTATGAAATAAGAGTACATGAAAAGAAGAAAATCATGTTTTTGGCCGCAGAAGAAGAAAGAAAGAATCCCCAATTCTGTTTTTCTGGCTGCCCGTACGAGAATCGCCATCGAATTTCTCCGAAAACATGCTGGAATTAATGCCCAGGCACCGATTGGACCACGCGATATCTCTCGTTAGATTTGAGAGGAGCCGCTGCCCGGCCATTCCCTCAACAAGATTCCCCGTTAGCTGGACGCGTGATAGAGCATTCGAGACGCAGCAAGCATGCAAGCAGATGAAGAGCGCGGTTTGGCCCTGGTCCTGTCTTGGCGCGGCGCATACACCCATCAACAGAAGAAAGCATTTGCATCGTCGTCCACCCAATAATTGTTCCGAGCACAGCCGACGACAGGGAGACGTTCCATCCACTAATCACGGGAAAGATTCCGGCTGCCACTAATCTAGCACCGTCTTTCGCTAGTTAATTTGGGCGGCACCACACCACACAGCTTATCATTAGGAGAAAAGACAAGAGAAGAATCTATCTACCATATACTCATATCTTAATTGCGCAACGCAACCACTCCACATCGATCGCGGTCGCTCTTCTCTTGTCAGCACACGAAAGGGAATTTAAAAGGACCGGGAGCGGCCACGTCACTGGGCGGCGCCGCACCACGCTCCTCCGCCAATGGTTTCTCCACGCGGCGTGCTCCCATTGGCCGGGAGGCCCGCCCTTCATCCACAGCTGGGCCCACTCGCGGCTTGGGCGGCCGGAGCAGCCGAAACGTCCATGTCCGGCCGCCTATAGTAGAGCGCAAAGACGAGGCGTGCGCGTTGTTCTTGGATTAGTTGTGTGGCGTCCATCTCCAATCATTCCTACCTTTTGCTTATAATCTATGCTCATCCGTATGCAACACAACGGGATTAGGTACGCACAATGCCACAATTGAGTTCATGGTACCGACGATTTTTGTTAGTGATGTATATATATATGACCTTTGCGGTTTTGTTAACAATATATCTGATTAATTGCGCTTTAGTGGAAAGCACAACCCCAATTTAGTGAAAAAAGTGCAAGTTGCACTTTTTACTTATCCGAAGTGTTTTTTTTGCACCCTTTGTCATAAACAATTTAGATATATGACCGGCAATAGTCTCGCTGGCCATAGTGTTGTGGTTCTTTTAACCATATCTAATTAATTGCGCTTTAGTGCAAAGTGCCTTCGCCACGAACGACACATGCGCCTCCCTCACCCATCTCCCTGTCCCTCTCATCGCCGCTGCAGACAACAACGGTGGCATGGAACGTGGCCATGTGGTTCGGGCCCTCACGTCGGTCGGTATAAGCCATGTTGCATTGGTAGGATTCAACTGTATTTTAGGCATGCACAAACAATGTTGATAATTTTTGTTCATGACATATATTTACGAGCAACAACATACTCGCTGACCGGAGTGTCATGGTATTGTTAATCATATATGATTAATTACGCTTCAGTGGAAAGTGTCCTCTAATAAATTTTTCTCCAGAAATAGTTTCGATAAACAAAGTGTTTGTTTCACCTTTTATCCAAACCAATGTAGATACATGGCCAACAATAGTCGCGTTGGCCAGAGTGTTGTGTTTTAGTGAAAAGTGCCATTGCCATGAGGGACATCGGCACCCCTCTCACCCTGCCGCCTACCTCCCCATCTCCCAACCCCTCTTCTCGCTACCACAAATGACGACCGTGGCATTGAGTGTGGCCGCGTGGTCCGGGCCCTCGCGCCGGTCGATGCACGCCAGTGCCGCCCCCGATTCTTCTGGCACAGATTGTTCAACTTCAACTTGAACATCTTCGCAACATCGGACAACGACGGTGTCATGGGACATGGCGGCATCCAGGTCCTCACGCCGGTTGGTCTAGTCTGGCAACGCCCACCGCTACTTCTGGCACAAATTCTTTAGCTTCAACTTGAACATTCCTCGCGTCGGGTAGGTAGGATTCGGCTTGATTGTAGTTACGCATAAACGATGCTGACAATTTTTGTTCGCATTCCCATAGTGTCAAGAATCTCGCTTCCCATGGTGTCATGGTTTTGTTAAGCATACCTGATTAACTGTGCTTTAGTGGAAAGTGCAACTTCAATTTAGTGAAAACAATGTAAGTTGCATTATTTACTTATCCCTTGCGTCGGTCTATGTACGCCGGCACCGCCCACCATTGCATCTGGCATAGATTGTGGAGCTTCAACTTGACCATCTTCGCCATCGCAGACGATGATGACGCTGCGGAACGTGTCCGCGATTGGGCCCTCGTGTTGGTCGATGTACGATAGCACCGCCTACCGCTGCTTCTGCCATCGATTGTTCAGCTTCAGCTTGAACATCCTCTCGTCACATAGGCAAGATTCGGTTGGACTGTAGGTATGCACAAACGATGCTGACAATTTTAGTGGAACTGTTTGTCGCATTTTTTACTTACCCAAAGTGTTTTCTGCATTTTGTTTTCTTAGAAACAATTTCCATTAACAAAGTGTTTTTCGCACCTTTTCCCAAAACAATTTAGATATATGTCCAACAGTAGTCATGCTGGACATAGTGTTGTTGTTCTTTTAATCATACCTGGTAATATTTAGTCAAACGCGCAAACTCCAATTCATCGAAAAAAGTGGGATTTACACTTTTAACTTATTCGAAGTGCGTTTTGCATCTTCTTCCAAACCAATTTAGATGTAAGAAAATTCTAGATGGCTTAAGTTTAGCAAAACCACCATTAGAAAAACTTTATGTCGGGATTCCCCGACATAGTACCACCTTCTCGCATGCTTTCGACAACTAATGATTCTCGGACAGAACTCATTGTATTTTCGTTGTTTGTCACATAGCTTACTAAAGATTACATCAAGGTTCCAGGATCACAGAACCACCACTACCACTGCCAGAACAAGCCGCTGACATGCCGCTGTTGCTGCTCTCTTATCGGAGGGGCCTAACCTTGTCGATGACAACCATGCATTTTTCATGCATGTGCTTCTAAGGGCCAGTGCCCAGAGTGGTAGTCATCATCGTTGAACCCTTTCTAATTAATGTTTACCATCCGGTCATGTCACAGTTAATAAGGATTAATTAGACAAAAAGTTATTTTACGGGCATTGCGCTAGTTGGCGTCCATCTTCTTTGTTTCCACTTGGGCAATCCTTAAACTTCCTTTCAGGCTAGTCACAATGGGAGGTATGATATACTAGTATCATGTACTATATGATATTAGTGTATTGATATTATATCCACAGTGCATAGCATCGTAACTTGTTATCATAGTGACCTCATTTATTGTCATGCATGACACATGCTACTACATCATTTACCATGATATGATATGATATCATGATACTTAATCCTCACATTTCTCATTTAATTGTGTGCCACCTCAGTAAAAATGCCAAGTTGACTAGCCTCATTCCTCCTCATGGCTCCCCTGCTTGAGTTTGCCGGTGTGGTGTGTTTATTTCTCTATTTCAATCTAAAGGTGCCATTTTTTTGATTTTGGAAGATCGATTTGAGAGGTAAAAGAGAAAGAAAAACCTTTTTTTTTTGCCCCTGCTTACATAACCATATTTCTCAAATGATTTGCTGCCCAAAAGAAACCAAGCCCGTGATGGATCTAGATAGCTCAGCGCTTCCTTTTTGTTCGTGATAAAATTAAATACCCTATGGATGGCGCAGAAGAAAAAAAGAATGGTTAGGGGTGTGTGCAATCTGATCCCAATCCTAATCCCAATGGCGATGGCAGGCAAGCGGTCGTGTCGTGACCGGCCGTAGCAAGTTGCCCGGCCGGCCTCACATCCATTCCCGGGCTATATATAACTAACACTGCATGCTCGACACACCACACAATTCAACACTGCTAGCTACACAGCACACGAACCGATCCATCCATCCAGAAAAAAAAGAAAGAGTGCCCGTCGAAAATGCCGGTGAGCAGGATCGCCATCGGCGCCCCGGGGGAGCTGTCCCACCCGGACACCTTCCGCGCCGGCGTCGCCGAGTTCATCTCCATGCTCATCTTCGTCTTCGCCGGCTCAGGCTCCGGGATGGCCTTCGGTAAGTCCTACCCCCATTTCTTTCTCCCTTTTCTGCTGCATCGACCGATCATCATGTCATCACTCATCAATCACGCCGTACTCATCGCCTGTTGTGCATGGCGTGGCAGGCAAGCTGACTGACGGCGGCGCGACGACGCTGGCGGGGCTTATCGCGGCGGCGCTGGCGCACGCGTTCGCGCTCTTCGTGGCCGTCTCCGTGGGCGCCAACATCTCCGGCGGGCACGTGAACCCGGCCGTCACATTCGGCGCCTTCGTGGGCGGCAACATCAGCCTGCTCAAGGCCGTGGTGTACTGGGTGGCGCAGCTGCTCGGCTCCGTCGTGGCCTGCCTCCTCCTCAAGATCGCCACCGGCGGCGAGGCCGTGGGCGCCTTCTCGCTCTCCGCCGGCGTCGGCGTCTGGAACGCCGTGGTGTTCGAGATCGTCATGACCTTCGGGCTCGTCTACACGGTGTACGCCACCGCGGTCGACCCCAAGCGCGGCGACCTCGGGGTGATCGCGCCCATCGCCATCGGCTTCATCGTCGGCGCCAACATCCTCGCCGGCGGCGCCTTCGACGGCGCCTCCATGAACCCCGCCGTCTCCTTCGGCCCCGCTGTCGTCAGCGGCGTCTGGGAGAACCACTGGGTCTACTGGCTCGGCCCCTTCGCCGGCGCCGCCATCGCCGCCCTCGTCTACGACATCTGCTTCATCGGCCAGCGCCCCCACGAGCAGCTCCCCACCGCCGACTACTGAAAACCTCAATCTCATCTCGTCCATCCGTCATCGCCATGAGAGATTGAAATCGCTTCAAAAATTCCAGCAAGTGTACGTCGTCGCGTCATCATCAGTAAGCCAGTTTAGTTTCATTGCGCTATCTTGTCCTTGAGAAATTCAGGGTAAACAGTGTGTGCGAGTCAGTCAGTCAGGAATAATCTCATCCTTCTCTTATCTTGGTGTATGTATGTACGTCCTCAATTATGAATGCTTCTATTCCATGGTCAAGATTGATGTTTGCACAAATGTATTTGTCTCTCCTAGCAACTTGATGTCTTGCCAATCTTGTGTCCATTTTTTTCTGTACATACTCTGGATTTTGTCCTGTCACGACATAATATTGGTAAGCATTGTTGATTGTGATGGATGCAAAGAAATTGATAGTTCGATTGCGTATACGATCGAATTAATTTCACAGACTGTATGGTGTGACTTGTGAGTATGAATGATTGCAAAATGCCAAAAGGAAAAGACAATGACAGATGTGAGATTCCCAACTAGGCCAGGGTTTATAGCACACCCACCCAAAATATGTTCAATCAAAGTCGCCTTTCTAGCCGTTAGATCTCGATCCAACCCTCTAAACGGGACTCACAACTCACACCTTAATACACCACGCACCCACCCTGTGCGTCACATTCTTATTCTTCCTTCTTTCACCTCTGGGGCGACTCTACGGAATCACTTCTTCTCCGAGAAACTTGTTATTTGTCTTCATCGATGGTAGCAAGCTGGTTTGACAACACACATTGTAAAGCACTAATCGAGAGCTTTGCCACAAAGTGTGACTTGCTTACTAGCAATGTTAACTAGCTTCACTAGAGCGTGACATGAAGTGTTTCCATAGTTTAGCCAACGTGTCAAGTCGGTGACGGTGAGGGCCATGGTTTGACCGGAGTGCGTATGTCTTGAAGCGTCATGCCACATAGGTCCACGCCTTTGCAAGCTTAGTAGGTGGTGAGGATGATGGATACAATTGTGAAGCCCCAAGTTGAGAACTTCACCACATTTGGGATCCATTCGGTGACAACGTTAACTGCCTCACTAATGTGGGGTATGAAGTGTGTCCACAGGTTTTCCCACATGTTGAGCCTTTTAGAGATTCAGGCTGCATACCGATCATTCGAGGATCTAGAAATTACAACAACAAGGTTTGTTAATATAATTTACCAACATCGACTACCGGACAACGGCGTACAACACATCAACATCATGGGAAGGAGCGTCCATAGTCATTCCTCGAGATGTAGCCGATGTTTGGTGATTTGGTTTTTGGAGGGTCGATATGCGGCTTGAATTTCTACAAGTTGTACCATAAGATAGGCTTGATGTTTGAAAGTCATGGATTATTGCTTTTAGAGGAGTTGAGCCGCGCGCTAGTTTAGTTCGTCATGAAACGATGTCTGTGGATGTCAGTAAAGGTGAAAGTGGCGGAAGAGAGACCAACATCGCAGTTGTTGCATTCTTTAACGTGATTCGAACGGCGATGGAGATCAAATCTTGGGGTCAAAGAGTTTGCGAGATTGGAGGAATCATAGTAGGATACGTATGGCGTGGGGGGCTTTCCCTATTGACGAGGATACACCTACAACAATGCAAGCAACCCAATTTAGTGTTACCTCTCGATGGTTTCAGTGGATTTTTTTTCCGGTTAGTGTTACTTCCCCATGTTCAGTTTTTGCCGATTTTTTTAGTTTTTATTTGGTTTTTATATTTCACTGGTATTCGACATTTTTTGTTTCCAATTTGTTCCTTTTCACTTTGCGCTTTATGTTCTTACC